>NC_063199.1:19393628-19648628 GCF_017589495.1 Alosa alosa
AGGTGCGCTTGCAATGACAAGCAGGGACTGAGCCTGTGGTCCTCTGTGCATAAGGTAAGGTAAGGTGCTCTTTGTGAATGAGTGTCATGGTGATGGTGCAAATGAGTAAGTCAAACAGTGCAACAGTGCAAGAATAAAATCTATATATCTATATATAAATAAATATATTAAGAAAGGTATAAGTGTGGTCACAGTTCGTCTGTGGCATGGAGGGAGGAGTTGTGCATATGTGCTAATAAAGCATGCCTACAGGACAGTAACCCAACATACATGCCTACAGGACAGTAACCCAACATACATGCCTACAGGACAGTAACCCAACATACATGCCTACAGGACAGTAACCCAACATACATGCCTACAGGACAGTAACCCAACATACATGCCTACAGGACAGTATTCCAACATACATGCCTACAGGACAGTACCTCAACATACATGCCTACAGCACAGTAACCCAACATACATGCCTACAGGACAGTAACCCAACATACATGCCTACAGGACAGTATTCCAACATACATGCCTACAGGACAGTAACCCAACATACATGCCTACAGGACAGCATCTTCATAATATAATGACCAAAGAAAGACGAAGAATGTCTATGCACACAGTGACTGCCATATTCCATTTACATTTTTAGCATTTACACTGGCCCTGGCACTGTCTTAACATCCTTTGCTGGACCTTAATGCCATGTCAGGGGTGGATTCCTCCTTCCCTTGGATTCAGTAGTTTGGGAAATCCACTGAGTATCATTGTAAAAGTATGAAGCTAAGATGATTTGAAGAATATCGCTGCACATCCAAGCAATTATTTATTTATGTATGTATATATGTATTTATTTAAAAAGACCTAAGTGTTGGCGAATAAAAACGGGTCATCGTTGAGGTCACTGAAAGGCTGACTGGCCCTCTGTGGTGACGTGGCATATGGAGTTTAGATGACTGGCAGTCGGACTCAGATGTCGGTGCTTTCTGTGGTTGCCTTAAGTAAGCCCTGATACCAACTGGTTTGACATCATCCGTAGAGCGTGATCCAGGAAGATGACCCAGAGCAATGGAAACGACCCGCGACAGAGATCGACAGAGGTGGAGAGAGATAGACAGAGAGACAGAGAAAAAGAGTGTGTGTGTGAGAGAGAGAGAGAGTGTGTGTGAGAGAGAGAGAGAAGGGTGGGAATCTGCAGTGAGATCAGTGAGGTATCTGGCTGTAGGCATCAGTGATAAAAACGTCACCTGGAAAAGCCAGCGAGGCACAGGGCTGAGCAGCACTGGCCCGTGAGATAGGCCGGCCCACGCTTGGCTTTACTTCCTGTGGTCGCCGTGGGAACACGGAGGTCAGGCAGACACTGCAGACCCCGGTTGTCATGGATACGACCTTATTCAATGCAATGGTATTTCTTATAGATTACAACATATGCCCATGTGCATGTGTGTGTGTGTTTGTATATACTTGAGAGACTGAGAGAGAGAGAGAGAGAGAGAGAGAGAGAGAAGGGGGGAGCAGTGTTTATAAATGCAGTTAAGCAGGCCTCACACTTGTGACTGGCAAATGTTAGAGGGAGCAGTTTAACACTACAGCTATCTGCCTCATTCCAACTTTCTCAATAATGGCTCTGCCGCTGTCTCCCTCCCAATCTCTCCCACATTCCCTCCCTCTATCTCTCTCTCACTCTATCTCTCTCTCGCTTTCTCTCCCTCCCTCCCTTCCTCGCGATCTCTGCCTGCTTTTCCCAACCCCTCTCTCGATTCCTCTCAAATAAACCTACAAAAGAAAGAGAAATTAACAGAGGTTTTTCTCTTTCTGTGGCCCCCCACACACACACACACACACACACCACCATACCCCTTCCTCACCCCCGCCCCCTCCCCTTTCTAGATAGTGGGAAAGGGAGTGAAAGAGAGAGAGAGAGAGAGACAGAGAGAGAGATAGAGAGAGAGAGAGAGAGAGAGAGAGAGAGAGAGAGAGAGAGAGAGAGAGAAAAAAACATAATTTATCTGTGTATTATCAAGAAAGGCAGACACTTTAATCAGTCAGCTATGAAGTCAGTATTTCCATCCTTATCTGTCGCAGGAGTGGAAATGGAGAGGAGATAGCGAGCTGGGAGCCCATCGGTGAGGCTGGAATGATAATGGCGGAGAGGGAGAGAGAGAGAGAGAGAGAGGGCTGGCTATTGGACCGCTGTGTCAGCGCTATCTGCAGCCATTATCAAGAGCCTTATCGCCGCTGCCATCAGCCCAGCCTGTAATGGGGCCAGTTCAACTTTCCACATTATCATACCGCCAAGACCTGGTTCACTGAGGCTAGAGGTCTGACTGGAGACAGAGAAAAGGGAGAGGGGGGAGAGAGAGGGGGGGCAATGGAGAAGCGGGAGAGAGATAGAATGGGAAATAAGACAGAGTGGAACACAGAGAGAGATGGAATAAAAAAGAGGGAGAGAGAGGTGGAATATGGAACCGTGGAGAGAGAAGGGGAAGATGAAGGGGTAGATAGAAATGAAGACAGACTGACTGACTGACTGACAGACAGACAGACAGACAGACAGACAGACAGACAGGGCATGGCAAAAACAAACAAACCAAACCAAAGACAGAAGCTGAGACAAGAAGGGAAAGAGATAGCAATGAGAAAATGAGTCATGCTACTTTGTCACGGAAGACACCTTCAAGTCACAGGGTAAAGGTCAGGAAAAAAATCTACTCTATGGTAAGGAAGCTATCTTTCTCACACTAACTGGATGAAATCTAAGGAAAAGCAGACATGGTACGAAAGAGTCATGTATCCAGGATCTGCCATGTATGCTAAATGCATGAAATTGTTAGCATGCTTTGCTAACTCCTGGCAGATTCATCCTTTTAGCCCTTTCCTTCAATGTCATTGGTGGAAACACCTGATGGGCAGGGAGGGATGTCTCTTTAGAAGTCTCTAAACTAACTGATGCACTCAGACAGCTGAAATTGAAGTTGCTGACTGCAAATCCCAAGTCAGTCTGTCAGACATTTTTAGCAGAGTACCTATTTTTATGATCGCCTTCAGAAGGTATTACCAGTCGGCTCTAACACTCCAAATGCATCTCATTGGGGTGCACTCACTCACAGCACACACCTGTCAGTGCAACTTACTATTTCTAAGCGCTCGAATACAAATCGATCAAGCACACCAAAACACAATTACACACTCTCCAGTCTGTTTGCGCCTATCCAAACTTGAGAATCCCCCGCCCCCCACACACACACACACACACACACACACACACACACACAGCATGACCCCCACCCCAATTCCAACATTCCCTTTTTCCTCCACCCACGCCAGTGTCCTGACTGACAGACTCTCTTATCAGCATCCAAATACAAACTCACAAGGTTTACACAAGCACAGAGCAAACCCTGGGCTCAGATCACTCACTCATTCACACACACACACACACACACAGACAAATACACACAGTTCTAGCCACCATGACTCATACTGTACATATCAATGCCAGAGAGAGGGTGGAGCATACAGCTCTTTCTATTCTTTAATGACTAAAAGGTTGGGCAGTGTGTGTATATCCTATACTGTGCGTGTCTGTGTGTGTGTCTGTGTGTATCTGTGCGTGTCTGTGTGTGTTAGAGAGAGAGAGAGAGAGAGAGAGAGAGAAAGAGAGAGTATGGAGACTCTTGGGGAAACCACTAAAGTAACTCTGAGGACTTTTAGGACAAGAGGATTCTCCTGTGTAGGGCTTTCAGTAATTCATGCTGTGTGACCCAATTCTCGGCCTGTTTGTGTGTGTGTGTATGTGTGTTTGTGTCTGACAGTGACAGTGAACACAGTGAAAAAACAGCTATGACAGTCAAAGAAAGAGATATGACAAAAACTCGGTCTAGCAGTTCAGAGTCCATATCCAGGAGGCTGTGTGTGTGTGTGTCTGTGTGTGTGTGTACTTGTGCCTGTGTGTGTGTGTGCCACATCTGATATACGTGTCATTTTACCAGGTCATAGGAACTGACGCCATCTGAAGTTTGTGATGCCTGCTCTATAAATAAAAGCACTTCCGCATGGGTCTGTTATCTCAGTAACAGGTTGAAGGTGTGTGAGGAGTGGGTTCTCTTTCCCTCTCTCTCCCCCCTCCCCTCTCTACCTCCAGCTCTCTCTCTCGCTCTCTCTCGCTCACACTCTCTCACTCTTCCCGCTGGCTATAAATCCAGGTCAGCACATACATTGTCCAAGCCTGTTTTTCTTTTTTCCCTCCTCAACAGAACAGTGCTCAGCAGTAGGAGTGGATGTGGCTCCTTATCGCACACACTGGGGGCTAGCTTGTCATAACACCCTAGTACACTGACCCTAAGCCTGTGGCCTGGGTGACCGGGCAGCTACCGCCTGCTGGAGAGAGAGAGAGAGAGAGAGAGAGAGAGAGAGAGAGAGAGAGAAGAGACACTTCACCCTCTCTCTGAGCTATCGCTAGGAAACGCCGGCCTGATGCTAATGTTAGCGAGTGACCACAGAGGTCAAAGCTGCTATCAAACAAAGAAGAATGTTTCATCACACTAGCAGTCAGAGGGTTTTAAATTCCTAATAAAACCAAACACAAATATAGTGTAGTTTTGTTGTATGCAGACAATATAAAAACAGTAGGTCCTAGTAGTACAGATAAATGATTGCACTAGAAGTGATTCAACAACAGCAGTTATGTTGAGCAACTAAAAGGCTGTAGTGTCATAAGATAAGGTTGGAAGTTCATAAGAAACTACTTGTGGTAAAACATGGTGTTTGCATTTTTTGGCGTAATATACTGTGCAACACATTAACTGGTCTATACAAAGAATCGCAAAATACTTTTCAGCATCTGAGTTTTATTATCAGATAAACACCATATTAATCATGTCAATTAATGAACATAGTAAATACAAATACCATAGTATTGAGGCCTGTCCAGTCCCAATGGCTTACATAAGGCTACAGGACCTGTTACTTCACAGCTCATAAACTGAAACAGAGGATACCATCTTTACTCAACAGAACAAGCACGAGCTGGCGTAAGTGTTAGATCTAGATATATCTTAAAGATTTTTCACACAATCCGTACCTTCACAGGTTTTAATTATTATAAACTGGTTATTACCATAAAGCAGCACTAACATTTCATGCAGTGTGTTAACAAGGAGCCTTGTTGATGACAGCAGAGCTTGTCCTATGATTGTTGTCTGTAAAAATTGCTCGAAAAATAGCATGTGAGCATTTATTCATATAACTCAGGACTTCATTAAGTGGATCAGTCGACGGTTTGTAAATAGAATTTGTAAAAGATCTTTCCATGTCATGGTTAACAATTAACACCTTTATTTTAAAGAAAAAAAGTTTTCTCGGAAACACTGTACATGATAAGGATTAGAGAGTTGTTGATTCGTTTGGGGCTACTACAAACTCATATCAGCAGCTTTAGTAGTTCAGACAGAAACTGCTGTTACTGCAAAACACACACACTAGAGACAAAATAAAATCTTCACACTCCATTGTTCATGCAAATCACTTAGAAGTGAAATAAAACCATCAAGTATAAACCGAAACACTGTTATTGGTCCCAAAATGCCGTTGCCCGTTATGCAGAGGCGTTTGGCATACCGAGGTGTGAACACTCAGGCGAGCGCAACCTCATAATTCATCCCCCACAACGGGGCCGAGAACACCAAACAGGAAAGCGCAATAACTCACCCGAATAACTCATCAGCCCTGCCTTTCCTTTCCGCTGGGAGCCAGGCCATGCTCACCTCCCACAACCCCACACCCCCGAGCCCAAGATCGGCCAATCAAACACAATGCCTCAATGCTGTTATCCAATCAGCACTTTTGTAAGTCAACAGAGGAATGAGCCAATCAGCTCCAGCATCAGCTACTTTCATCTATGCCAAGGCCATCATTTTCACTCAGAACTCAGGACTCGCTTTTAATTAGCTTACCAACAATTTCCTTCATCAAATCAGTACAATAAAACACATATTGATGTGGCAATTACAGAAACCCAATAAGGTGACAAGTGTTTGGCTTGGTCATTTTCAAACTGATAGGTGGAAAGATGGGCAGCCAATGACTCTGGATCATCAGCAAGCTTAATCACTTCATGCAATGAACGCCCGCACATGATAGCTACACACTAATGCTGGCTGCATCTTGAAGATGTCTAAAGGTGGGGGTATAACAGCCAATGGTTCAAGAGTAGCTCATACAATACAAGACCAGTAATAACAGTGTTTGCTAGTCTAGGGCTGTAACGATGCAAACTCACAATTCAGCTTGTATCACAATTTTTGACCCACGGTTCGATGCATACCTGCATAAGCTGCAAAGCGCTGCGGGAAACACTAGAATGGGTGTGTCACGATTCTGCCTTCTCACACCGCAACACATGTTCGTGGATATGAGTGCTGCAATTTCGGTTTCGGTGCACATATCGTTACAGCCCTATCTACAACAGAGGTAAAATGACACAAATGGAAAAAGTGTTCATCTAAGTCAACTCATACAGCAAGGACTTGCCACAGTTATACAGCAGGTTTGTTTCTATACTTCTATAGTATATAGTATAATGGATATATCAAACCTATGTTCCCTTATGTGTCCCTATGTCAAACACGTATAAAAAATTAAACATGTAAAATGTAACTTAACAAGGACTCAAATTCAAGGACTTTCCAGGTCCTTTTCCTGCAAATTCAAAGACCCAACACAGCGTGTTTTGAGACACGGATCAAGGTAAATTTGATCAACGTGACCACTGGTACAGAATTCCATGGTGATAAAACTGGCCAAATTAGGCTTACTAAGAATCCACATCCGTAGTTCAGTAGACACGCACCATCGTGACCCACTCCACCCAGCAGCGCCACAGTGTTTTAAAGTGGGGGTGCAAGAACCGATTTTTTTGTTGTTGTTCTGATGGCCAAATGTCATTTTCATGCCGTTTCAGACAGAAAGAGACCATACTGTTTGAATATCAAAAAACACAATCCAACTATGATTAGCTCATCATACACCAATCAGTAGTCCATTCCCCTGTGTAGATTTAACACTGCATTTGGCTCTGGATACTGCACAAAATATACATTATTATTTCCAGGATAGTTGATCACTTGAATTAATTTCCAGGTGACAAACTAGTCTGTAAAATTCCAGGTTTTCCTGTCACTGCCATGTTTGACTCATACATGAGTTAACATGCTAGCTGGGTCAGGAACATACTGCAGAATAAGGAGCACATGCATTGCGTGATTTCTGTTAATCCAGCCAACCAGACATACAGTCTTCTCACAATGGACCTCAGTGGTGTCTGTGTGAAGACCACACACTGTACACATGATTAATAGTTTAAATGAGTGCTCAAGAGTGTGTGAGTGTGTGCGTGTGTGTGCGCGTGTGTTTGTGTGTGTGTGTGTGTGCGTGCAAGGTCAACATGTACTAATGAGCGCTGTCACATCAGTCTCCCTATCAGCTATCTGTGAAAAGATCACCAGCGTTAGCATTGTGCTGACTAGTGTCTTCTCTCATTTCCTTAAGCCTACGTGTGTTCTGGATTTTTATTTATTCATTTATTTAATTTTACCCCTCCCCTCTTGCCCCACTTTCAACCCAAAAAAACACAGCTCTTAACAGATTATCATCAGGGGAACATTTTTTAAAAAATAATCATAATAATTCCCACCATCTCAATGGTATCTCCCACAAAAATCTACAGTGAGTAATATGTGGTATTAGGTTTAATTAAATTAATCGACTACGATGGTTGTTAGGAGGAGGCAAACACACACACACACACACACACACACACACACACACACAAACACACACACACACACACACACACACACACACACACACACACACACACACGGAGTGGGCGGCGAAGAGCTGAAAAGGGAGCGAAAAAAGAAAAGAAAAAGCACAAAAGCATGGTGTCTGTGGGTGGGTTAGTTGTGGGGCTGGTTACGGTGGGGTGGGGATGATGGTGGAGGGTTTAGAGAAACGCATTCACACCTATCATCTAATTATACAACAACATTAATCACATTAGGGGTGGAACTGATTGCCAGGGCCTGGGCCCAGACTGCAGCTCCTATGTGGGGGCTTTGTTATTGTAGTGGAGTCACCGCTCCTGCCTGCTGCGTGCTGATAGCAACTCTTATCGCACTTGGCGATCTTTATCTGTGCTGGAGATCGGGGCCCCGGGGCTTATCAAAAGTTCACATCGAGCTAAAAGCAGAACAAAGACGGAAAAACACACAGGCAAAAGCCACCAAGGCACTACAGAGCAAGAGAGAGAGAGTGAGGGAGAAAGAGAAAGAGAGAGAGAGAGAGAGAGAGAGAGAGAGAGAGAGAGAGAGGGAGAAGAGAGGGGGGGACAACCCAAAGACAAAGTCACACTGTGAGTAAAAAAAAAAAAAGCTTTTCACAACTTCCAGTGTAAAGTGAAGAAGCTCATTCTGTAGTAAAGAAGTAGACACATCCTGACCTGGCTTTTTGGGGAGGTTTTGTTCAGGCCTCACACTTATTAATGTCAGAGACGCAGAGAAAGACACAGAGATGAGGAGGAAACAGGAACTTGATTATCATCAAATTCAAGGTTACAAAAAAGAGAAGAAAGAAAAACTTCAAAGTACAAAAAAAAAAACACAGTCACGTCACATCTTAATGGTTCGGGTCAGTGTAAAGAACCTCTTCAAATCACCTGACCCTGCAGAGTTTCTCTCTCCCCCTCTCTGTGAACTCTGACCCTTGACCCTGCTGGCGTCAACTGACACGCAGGCCAGCTGAATAATTCAGGGTGACCCCAAGGACGTCTGGATGATGTCAGCATGGCGGATCCGCTGCAGTGTGCACGCTATCTCCCAGCATCAGCCCAGGGCTCCTATCTGCCTCCATCTGAATGCCTGCTTATCTGGCCCCACCATCACAGTGTGGGAGCTGCTTTTAGACTCAGAATACATCCATCTGCCATTTCTGTATGCCTGCCTCTGCCCCCTATTCCCCTTATCTGCTTTACCATCCTATTCTGCTCTTATCGGCCCATCCTTCTCTCTCTCTCTCTCTCTATCTCTCTATCTCTCATACTTTTTCGTCTCTCTCTCTTCCTTTCTCTTGTTTCTCTCACTCACTCACTTATCGGCAGCTACACTCAGCCAGTTGCAAACAAACAAACAAACAACAACAACAACAAACAACACAAACACGACAAAGATGAGAATTCAGCAGCCAAATGTAATTAAAGTGCGGAATCCGTTCCAATCGCCTGCATCTGTCTCACGCTCGGCCCTTATCAGAGGAAGAGATCGCTGTGACTTCACCATCACCTTCCTCCATCTCAACAGACAAAATTATATATAAACATAAATATATAAGCCCTGGGTTCCAGCCCCACCGGGCCACCCGCTAATCTCTTCATCGGGGACGGATGGATTATCTGTTCCTACCATCTTCACCACTGGGAGAGTGACGCACAAAAGACGCACACAAATATTTCCTCTAACACACGCTGGATCCTATGAAACCAGACACTGTTGTGGGGGAGACTTGTAATACCCCCTTGCATATGCAAACGCTCAATAACGGTCTGTTATTTTTGAATAAGCGACTGCAATCGCCAGTGTGTGACCATGGCCTGAAAGTCAACATGCCTGACTTGGCCTTGGAGATCATGGGAGAAAGAGGAAAGAAGCAATGTGGGTTGCCCCCCTCCCCTCTCTCTTTCTCTCTCTCTCTCCCTATCTATCTTTATCTCTTCCTCTCCGTCTCTCTCCCTCTCTCTATCTCTCTCTCACTCTGTCTTGTGTACCATGTGACGGCAGACCCATCCGGGCGAGAGGCCTGATAACAAAGAGGGCCATGACACCCATCAGAAGCCTGCTGCTCTGCTCTTATCTCTCCCAGTGTCTAGAGTTGTCCGCAGAGCTCATTAGTTTCATCAGTGCAGAGAGTGTGTTTTCAAAACCATGCATCTGTGGGACATGTATATGTACTCTAAAATGTTGTGTGCGGTTTCACTACAATATACTGTATTTTGTGCCTGGAGTATTCAGGCAACAGACCAGGGCAACAGACCAGGACAGGGCTACCCAACAAAAAGAATGCACGTTAACAGTTTTTTAACATTCAAACTAAATCAAATAGGAAGTTGTATGGTGATTACACCCACAAACCAAACACAACAACATTACCAAACCAATACATTGGGTACGTAATAATCAAGACGATGACGGAATGCGGTCTCTATTCACAGTGCAAAATGATTTGTCCTATGTTTGCGTCTAAGTTTTAGAAGATGTCCATCACTGAACGTGCCACCTATTCGGGCTTTCGCAGTAAACGCACAATCAAACACAGCAGATGCAGCGGCATATCTTTCACAATAGTCGCCTAGACATGAGTTAGGCTATAACAATTAGTGGGCTGTGGAGAGGATATGACTAACGGTTTCATTAAGAACACTACTTCAAGTCATTGTGCGTGCCGTGCCGTGACTCCCCACTGGTGCGCCTGTTCCACTGGAGTTGCCTTTAAACAAACCTCGAAACCGCCTTTAACGCTCTGCGGTACATGTATATGCTAATGTTACCTTATCGGGCGATTTTCTTCCCCTTTCAAGAGTCGCTTTCTGCCTTTGACTCGCATTAATATTTATTTTTGAACAGCCCTTTCAAATTCAACCTCCAAGATATTGCTACTGTGCTTATCGCGCCGAATCATCTCCTCTGGATGAAGAACTGAAACAGCGTCTGGCACCAGGGCAAAACGACTTTTCAGCACTGCTGAGTCGTTTGAGAGAGAGAGAGAGGGAGAGAGAGGGTGAGCGAGAGAGACCCATTATTTTTACTCTGACAAAATATCAACTGTGAGATCTAAGCAGAGAACTGTGATAAACCTCACATTTTATAAACAGGAAGAACTTGTCAAGCACAGAGACGACCAGCTTAGGACAAGGCAGGAAAAAACTAGACCGGCGCCTGAGCATTACAGAGTTAAAAGGATTGATGAAAAAAGATCCAATTGTAAGCGGTTATCAGCGAGCGAGATCAGCTGGGCGCGCTATCTGACGCCCCATCTCTGGAAACAGAACTGAAAAGCCGGGGAGAAATGCAACGCCAGCCACAGTACAGCCACAGACAAAAACAAATAAAAAAGATCCAATTTTAATCCTTATCGCCCCTGAGATCGGATCGCTGTTTATCTGCTCTCACATCATCTTTTTCAGAGAACAGTGACGTTTCCACAACAGAATTAAACAGGAAACCACGGTCACAGTTCGGTTGGCTATGGGCAACGTGTCTGAGAAAAGTAAGCAGATTTTAGGCTGTCCTTGCAATGTTTTTGACTTAAAAAGATTAATTCCAGGATGGTGTGCAATCTCCAGTGGGCAATTATGGCTATTAGAGAGCAGCCTCAAAAGTTTTCAACGGTACTTTACATGACACATGCAAACATGTTTTGAAACACAATCATCAATCACAAATAGAGAAAAACGTTAGCCCACCACCAGATACGAATGTCAGTCCCTTGTATAATGGAATTTAATTTATTTATACCACTACTATTTTATTCACCTATATATACTAGTGTTTATTAACACACATTCGGGCATGTGTTGCACGGACATTCTGACATGTGTTAGACTACACATTAACTTACTTAGTAGAATTAGTAAAATTACACTAATAGGTCACAGGCTACCTGTACTGAGTACAACCCTCGTCCGTGGGTTGGAGAGTTTGTAGTGTTTTTACGTTCCCACACTTGATCCCCAGGTTGTAGGCTTTATTTCTAAGAAAGTATTATTATCAGCAGCTGATAACCCATCTGAACATTATGCGCTTATGGAATCAGCTCGTCAGAGCACTCAGAAACCCACAGTTCTACTAATGATCATTGTCTTTAATGAGCAGCTGAACTGTGAATAATTAACTATCTTTAAAGATGAGAGTTAATTTAAGGCTTACGTTTGATCTGCCGCGGCTTGCTCTGTTTTCTTCGAGACATGACTGTCGCTTGTTTCCTGGTATACGGCAGGGAAGTGATCAGTCCACGGAGAACTAGCAGCAGAAAAACACGGATCGATCTCCGTCCGGGGCTACCCGCATGACATGCACTTTGATATCAGCCGTCGGAGCTACCTGTGGCCGCGTGAGCTTCTTGTGACGGTACTTTTTCAGTTGCTTCCCAGATGAGCGCTCCTACTTCCCCGCGCCTCCAGAGCGTCGGTCCTGCCACAACGAAACGACTTGCTATACAATGTCTCTGTAATTACTATTACAGTTTCGTGGCTTGCAAAGCTGGCAATGTTGTTTCTTACTTGCGTTAATTCCTGGTCCACACCCCCATCCGTACTACTAAGTCGCAGTTCTCAATGGAACCGTCAAATACATTAAACACAAGGGCCGATGATGAGCCATAGAGAAACGCCTCCCGCAACGCCTCTTCCGTGTGACGTAAGACGCACGTTCAAGCTACGCCCGCGCACGCTTTTTTAACAAAACGTTATTTTTGTAATAAATTACCTAATTTAATCGATACACCATTGCCTGTTTAGTCTCAAACTTAACCAGTTTTTTCGAACCGATCATGCACAGCTCGTTCGTCAAATGATCATGATCCTTCACTTTTATTTTGTTAAGGATTTGAGATTAATTTTAAGGAATGCATCTTATCCTCTTCATTTTAAAATCTACCAATCAATTAGGCTATATCACTTTGTCATTATCCTTCAGAATTACACATGTCATCAATATATTTAATCATCCCATTACTTAATAATACTAGTAATAATAAAAAATCTCTAAATGTAGATCTATGTTAACTCTGTCACTCTCTCAACAGTATAGGTTGTGAAAAACATTAGCCTAATATATTCCTCTTTCTTTGAAGTCGATGTATTTGTAATTTCCTGGCAGAAATAGGCCCAATGATAATGGTTTATCTTTGCTAAACGCGATTCTATCAACTCATTGCTACCATCTAGTGGAACAAAGTCTTCACACAAATATCGGAGACTTCATGCCTGTTGGGAAATAACACCGGCCTACTAACTGTACAACTAACAGTTGAATCTAAGTTCTCTTCAAGAAAAACATTATAGGCAACTCATGGATGTGAGAAAAAAGTTATTGCATATAATAGGCTGCTCTACCTCACATTGCTATGGTAAAATTAGATTGGTTTTCCATCCAAGATTGTCATTGTTAAGAGGTCAATGCACATGTGAACATATGCATACTTAAAATAGTTTCCTAAAATGTAACCCTAATCCCTAAAAAATGATGGATTCAGATATGTAGGTGCATGCTTGTCAAGCCATGTCACCTCTGCTTCAGGTGTTCACCTGAAGCTACAAACTACAAATGGTGCATTGACAAATTAATGAAGATGAAGGGCTCCAATCTGTATGGCACACAATGCAATGCATTTGTTATACCGACCTGCACAAACTAATGCAAATTGAATGAACTGGGCAAAACATTTAGCTACTTTAATACCACGCAACAACATGCTACATGCTAATTGACAGACAGTGCATATCTTATGCCATTATTGAGTTGAATGCCTTATTGAATATATTTGATTGGATTAGCCCAATACATGAGAAAAAATACATTTTGCTTTGTCATTTTGTTTGTTTGTTTCTTACTTTAAAGAAGATATAAGGATACAAGGATACAAGGAAGTTTATTGTCACATGCATATAGTTACTGGAAGTAAGAAATGCAGTGAAATTATGTCTGGTGTCAGCCTATTTGTGCATTTATGGGGGTAAAAAGTGCAGTAGAAGGGGTTTAGTAGATTAAGTGGCAAGGGCAGCATAAGAAAGGTGGGGGAGGATTGGGATTGGGCGGGGGCACCAACAAGGAGCACCTAAGAGCAACAGGGGCAAGGAAAAACTCCCTTACCAAGGAAGAAACCTTGGGCAGATCCACGGCTCAGGGGCTAACCCAACTGCCAGGGGTCTTGGTGTGTGTGTTGGGGGATGACAGGGGAGATGGGATAGTGTGCTGTGTATGTGGGGAGAGGGCAGTGTGCAATATGTGTGTTGGAGAAGCTTCCTCATGAGACAATGTGCTGTGTATGGGGGTCAGTGTGCTGTAAGTATGTTGGGGATGTGTGTTGAGAAGCTTCCTGATGAAATAATGTGCTGTGTATGTAGGGGGAGGGGGGGGTACTGCAAGTATGGTGAAGGGACTTACTATTGCAAGCAGAGTACTGTATGTATGATGTATGTGAGTGATGACAGTGAAGATGTGTGTGTGTGGGAGGGAGGGAGTGGAGCAGTGACTGTGTGTGTGTGTGTGTAGTGTGTGTGTGGGTAGGTGAGGGCAGTGTGCTGTAAGTATGTAGAGGATGTGTGTTGGAGAAGATCCTGAAGACAATGTGCTGTGTATGTAGGGAGGGGGGGGGGGCAGTGTGCAGCAAGTATGTAGAGGAGGCTTACTGTAGCAAGCAGTGTGCTGTATGTATGTGAGGTGATGACAGTGATGATGTAAGTGTGTGTGTTTTTTTGTGTGTGTGTGTTGGGGATGGGGGTGGGGTGGGGGTGGGGGCAGAAAGGCTAGGCAATCAAGGACATGGGTAGATAGAAGGAGATAGAGGAGAAATCAAAATTAATAAATAAAAAGTTCTATGGAGATGTGCAAAAGTTGGAGAAAGTCAGATGTGTGTGTGTGTGTGTGTGTATGTGTGTGTGTGTGTTTTGACGTGTGATGAAATAAGAAAATAAATAAAAGGTCTGTAGCATAGGGAGAGGGATGTAAAAGTGCTAAAAGTCATGTAGGTGTGTGTGTGTGGGGGTCATGAGTTGCTGAGGAGTGAATGAGTGCAAAGTCAGTATAGTGTGAGTTCAGAGTTGGGAAATGTTTGAGAGTGCTGAGGAGTGAATGTGTCCAAAGTCAGTATAGTGTGAGTTCAGAGTTCAGATGGCCTGGGGATAAAAACTTCTCCTGAGTCTCTCAGTTCTGGCTTTGTGACTTCATAGGTGTCTTCTTGATTTCAGCGGTAGGAATAATCCATTGTTAGGATGAGAAGAGTCCTTCAGAATCTTTTGGGCTCTTAGGAGTACTCTTCTGGAATAGATATCTTGTAGAGCAGGGAGTTGAGTTCTTATAGTACGTTCAGCTGAGCTCACTAGGCCTACTCTCTGCAGAGTACTACAATCTCTAACTGTGGAGTTCCCATACCAGGTGATGATGCTACCAGTTAGAACACTCTCAACCGCTGAAGTGTAGAAGGCCTTCATGATGGATGTAGAAACTTTGAATTTCCTTAGCTGACGAAGGAAGTAGAGTCGTTGTCTGGACTTCTTCAGAACATATTGAGTGTTAACAGTCCATGTTAAGTCTTCAGTAATGTGGACACCAAGGTATTTAAAACTTGTGACTCTCTCTACAGGTTGCCCGCTAATCATTAGTGGGGTGTAACTGTAGTTCTGCTGCTGCCTTCTGTAATCCACTACCATTTCCTTGGTTTTAGTGATATTCAGTGTCAAGCTGTTAGATTGACACCAAGATATGAAAAGTTCAGATGCAAAACCCTCTAAATCCATCTGACCACGTTTCTTTTAAATGAGCATTTAAAATCAGGCTCCTATAGGTTTTTGCCTATAAATCGATATTTCAGACAGGAAGAGAGTGGTATTTAGTGGGTTTTGAAGTTAAATTATTTGACTAACGTATACTATGTGTGGAGAGCATCCACTCACCATCTTTATCTAATTTTTGACGTAGGTGGCATTTAGAGGCTTTTGCACCTGAACCCTTCATATAGACATATATATATATATATATATATATATATATATATATATATATATATATATATATATATTCATATATATATATATATATGTGTGTGTGTGTGTGTGTGTGTGTGTGTGTGCAATTAGCAAAATTAAGGATGAACAGAGTGCCTGGTCGGATCTTTCCAATCAAGGCAGCTTTTAAATGCCAGTCAGTGTATGTAATAGGTTTAGACGATCAAGATTTTTTTGACCACAAGTAGGCCTAGGTTACGTTTATACAGTTGTATACGTATGCCTAACTAGCTTCAAACAATAGTTTACAGTGTGCCTATGACATATAGCATACACTATTACATACATTTTCACATTATACCACAGATGAAATAATCTCACCCTCTTCCTTGAATAGTAAGCCTATGCGGTTTAGCCTTTTCACTATATTGATACACATAAACACATTCTTTGTTTCATTCAATAAACAAAAGTGAAATGTTGAAAAGTACTTTGAGGTGATGCAGGACAGGTCAGAGTTGTAATGACAGAGTGACTCCTCTAGAGGGAAATCATTTTACTTGAGAGAAAAAGGTTTCGAAATCGCGGAGGTTCCTGTTATAACCTGTATAACAAACATGCTGTTTTGCAAAAGCCTGTGCCTTCAGTAAACATACCATCCATTGCCACTAAATAAAATAAAATAACTATTTGAAAGATCACATTCCAAAATGTAGGTAGGCCTGCCTACGCAGTCGATAGTCAGAAGTAGGCCTACACTAGTCCAAATGTCCGTCGAATATAAATGGCATTTGGTTATTGAATAATAGATATTCAGGCGCCTCTATGTATTTGTTTGGTCAGTGTCAGGAAATGCCCCAAATTTTGCAACTGTCTTATGTGTGGTGTAATTTGGAAGTAGCCTACAGTAGATTTAGCCTACTGCTGAATGATGTTACAAAATCAGTGGGAGTCCGTTACAAAGGCAGTGCCAGCGTATTTGTCAGTGTACTGTCGCAAATGCTTTTGTACTCCAGAGACCTATGTCATTACGCCATTCACCATGACAGGGAAACTCATGAGCTTGTGTTTGCTCCAAACCCTTTTCCAGCTGTCCCTCTCACTAACGGGTATGTAACAGACTCTTGTTTTCTCAGGGCTAATGACAGCCTACACAGCCTAGTGTCAGCAGCCATTCCATGTCAGTCTTGTGGTAATGTCTTCCTTTATTATTTAATTGGGGGTAGATTCCATGTGGACATTGTTACTGCCTAGACTTAAAGTAGCCTACTGTTGTTAACTTTCTGATATTGGCTGACCAACAGAGAATTTGTTGAAGGTGTCAATACACACTTTTGTGTCTGATTCAGTCCCATGTCGTTATATGCAGAAATACACTCAAATGCTTTGGATGACAATACTACCCATGTATTTATACCGCTACCGAGATAAGTTTAGCCACGATCAAGAGCAGGTAGCCTAGAAATCTAGACGCGCCCCTAGCGGCAGCCAGGGCTAGTCTAGCAACTCTCCGTTGGCTTGTGAGCTCCAGAAATCGAAACTCAATCAGGCCAATGAAATCGTGTATAGAGTCGTTAGGTGGGCTTAACATAATGATTGATGGCAGAGTTGCAACGGTTGGCTTGAATTCCCTGCTACTTGAAAACAAATAAGATGGATGTTGCTGTTGGCGAACAGTGTGACACGAGTTAAGCTTTTATTAAGTTGGCAAACATTTGAACTAGCCAACTAGCTCCGCTGGTGGGAAACGCATGGGACTCATAGCGCTGCCGCTGTCCTATTGCGTGCAGAGGGAATTTGAAAGACAACTGGACTGAGCACTGCGAACGGTGAGTGCCCAGACCCTACATTTTAATGTGGGTGTGGCTCATCAGGCTAAAGAGCAGGGCCACCAGAGCTCACCCTGGTGATGTTACCTTCCCAAAGTGTATGGTACACCTGATGGGACAAAATTGTAAAGAGATAGATAGTGCTGTTGAACGACAATTTGCTTATTGTTGCATAGTGTTTGAGGTCAAAAGCTGAGATATTGATGGTATAAGGAACAATAAAAAAACACTATTGTGGATTCCTTTATGTTGCTATATGTTAATCCCTCTTACAATGAAAACTGACAGACTGAATAGTTCAGGCCATGGCAATGTTACACTGTGATAAATAACTAGTGTTGACCAAGTGGAACTAGTGCTTGCTGTGTGATCTGCAGATCCCAGTCCTGTGGTGTCGGTGAGGAATGGGACTCTTCGGGGTGCCTCCATGACTGTGAAAGGCTCCAATAAGCAGGTGCAGCAGTATTTGGGGATCCCCTTTGCACGACCCCCTCTGGGCCCCCTGCGTCTGTCTGCCCCCCAGCCTGCAGAGTCCTGGGAGGGAGAGAGAGACGCCACCCAGCAGCCGCCCATGTGAGTCTGGCTCAATGCTCAAACATCAGCCAATTAGCCCATTTCACAAGATGTCGCCACAGTGTAAGCCAACGTCCACTGGAATTTCAAAGCTATCACTACTTGCTGTCTGTCTGCTGTCAACAAACAGATTAATAAAAAATGCAGTGCTTTTTCAATATTTATTTGTCAAGTTTACCAAGGTTTAGAAGATGTAAACATAGTCTTAGAAAGCCACTCCTATAACAGCACAGTCCACAATAAGGAGAGGAACAGGAAGACGTTTTACCCTGCCAATTAAGGTAGGCTATCGTTAACCTCAACGAGCCAGGACACTGTAAAATGTGCTTATTCCCTACAACAGCCAGCATCCAACTAGTAAGCAAATCCCTCCTTTTATATACAGTCTCTCTCTTTCCCACTTTCACATTTAAGGATAATATTTTAGATGAAATTTGCGGTTATTTATACATAATAACAATAACAGTCCCATGTCACTGATATGTTATGTTTTATTTAAGCATAGTTGGTAACTTTACTTGACAGTATCGACATTAGTCATAAACATTTATGACATAACACTTCTGTTATTAAGTGACATTCAGTTTTTATCATAACAAGTTAGGGTTAAGATTAGGGTTAAGGTTGGAGTTAGGGTTAGAGTAGGATTAGGGTTCATGTGTCATGACAGTGTCATGAGTTCATGACAGTGTCATGTCACTCTTATGTCGATACTGTCAAGTAAAGTGTTACCACAGAGGGTTATTGTGAGGGACCGAGGCGACCACCCCACGTTTAGGGATAAGGTGGTGTTGAGGGAAGGAGATGGCAGGAGACGACAGTTCCATACAAAAATATAATTAATTTTATTGTCAAGTGGAGGAAGCACAGCAGGAATCCAGACATAAAAATCCAGGGATCTTCAGTATGTATCTTCAAGTGAACATTTGAACTCGCCATTAAACTAGGCAACAATTCCACAGACTTTCTAGGCTCCCGGTCCAAACAAGGTGACCTTGCATAACTCTGGACCATACTTTATCCCCTTGCCTCACAGCAAGCAAGGTTAACATTATAAACTTCAATTTACTTTTAAACTCTAAACTTCCCAGAGTCCCTGGATCTCCAGCTCTTCCCTCTGTCTTCCGTTGTCTCCAGTCTATTGTGTGTTCCCCCTGTGTGAAATAAGCCTGCCATTAAATAGGCTAGGGCAATTACCCAATAAGGTCTGGGCTAAACCATTATAGGGAATGTGGGGGTGGTGTACCATTAACCCAATCACAGTTAAAATCAACACCAGACACATACATAAGACATAAACCCATACACAGCCATAAACCTGGAACTGAGTACAGGTGGGTGTGTTTGGCTGCAGTCCATGCAGGTGTGGCACAAGGCAGTTTTTCAAAAGTTTGTCGTAGGGGAAAAGGAGAGGACCTCTTTTTTCAGTTATATAGGACATTTTTTAAAATCCTACCTGCTCTGTACTTCTCCTTATTTCCTCCTCTCTTTCTCACTCTCTGACAGGTGTCCTCAGCCTATAGCTTTTGTCACCCACATAGCCAAAGTCATGGCAAACAAGTTTGCCCTGCCTGGGCTGTCAGAGGACTGCTTATACCTCAACGTGTATACTCCTCCTACTAATCCCTGCACTGGGAAAAAGCTGCCAGTAAGACTACAAATGCTAATTTATAGCTAAGCATGCACTTTCAAGAGTACATGAAGTACATTTTAGCACTCCCTCCAATTGAACAGATCATTTTTAAAGCCAATTAAAGCCAATATTTGCTCTTTATTATTTGTTTGCTTTGTTGTGTTGTTTTTTTGTTTTGTCTTCTGATGCTCAGGTCATGGTGTGGATTCATGGAGGTGCTCTGTATTTGGGAGGAGCTGCCCAGTTTGATGGCTCTGTGCTGGCAGCTTATCAAGATGTTGTCGTGGTAATCATTCAGTATCGCCTTGGGATTTTGGGCTACTTCAGGTACAAGTGAAATGATTTTTGGTAGAGTGGTTTTGTGCACATCCCACATATCAGTAGGCCAGGTGCAGGACAAAATGTACAAAGGTAAAACATAACAGAATATCTGCATACCCGACAGGGTCTTCTTCAGGCAAAACAGGGTCTTTTTCATTATGCCGAAAACAGACCCTGTCAGGTTGAAATGTCACTGTTTTATAATTAAACATTTGGGAGCTACTCAGGTGTGTGGACATTCTTTCTTTTGTTTTACATGTGAAATGACTGCCATACTTATAAGAGAGTGTGGTCCCCACGTTATTTTCAACTCGAGAGATTTCTCAAGAAATCAGTTTTCACATTTACTGAGATTATTACATAGAGTTCCTGTTTCTCTTCTGTGAAGCACTGGAGACACGAATGCTCAGGGAAACTGGGGCTTCCTTGACCAGATAGCTGCTCTCCAGTGGGTGCAGGAGAACATCGAGAGCTTTGGAGGAGACCCCAACTCTGTCACCATCGCTGGACAGTCAGCTGGAGGGATCAGTGCATCTATACTAGTAAGTAAAACCACCTTTTACAAGTGTACAACACACACAGAGCAGGGTTTTTTTGGGCATCACCCAGCAATGTTTAGAATACTCAAGCATAAATGTAGATGCGATGGCAGGGATTTGTTCTGCTGATATCTTGTGTGAGACAACTTGGTTCTTGGTGAAATACACTGTTTACAAATGTCTTAACCCATGCTCACTACACCTATCATTGTACCTCACAAAGCCATGAACACTGCATAACGCATCACTAAACATGGAGGTCTTTGATCAATAAGAGAGGAAGAGCAAGAAAATAAACCACTTTCTCACATTCATAAGAGACTCTGGTGCACAATGTGTTTCCTTCTCTCTCTAACAGCTCCTGTCTCCCCTGGCAAAAGGATTGTTCCATAGAGCGATCTTTCAGAGTGGAGCATCAACACTGGAGACTTACTCTACCAAGACCCCAATGGTTTTTGCTGAGGTGAGAATTGAGTGGAGACTACTGGCTATCAACGCAATGTGTCAGGGATGTTGTTGTTATGTTGTTTTGTTTTTTCATGTTATGTAGGCTACTTTTTCTATCATCGTGTGTTTTGTATGGCACATGCTTAAGGGAAGACATGGATGTCAATCAAGCAGAATGGCAGAATTTACATTGTTGCATTCAGAACTCATCAGCTCATTCCATTCCTACTGTATGCCCATATAAACTGGTTACAATAACAATGTATCACCCGGAGAGAAGAAATACTCTTTTCTGATTGGCTGGTGGGGTGGCTATTAATTCTGAATACCGGGACACCTATGAAATAGATCTGGTAAAAAAAAGTTTAATCACCGTTCAATATCAATGCTTATGAATAGTTATTATAATAACCATATAGGACAATGGTTGAGCCTGGAAGCAGGCTTCGCAACAATGGAATCAACTGTAAACAAGCTAACTGTCCATGCTATCGCTGTTATAGGGCCAAAAAAGGTTGACCAAAAAACTGAACAAGTCAACTTCTTTTTAAACCGAACTGCTTGTTTCCTTTGCATGCTAAAAAGGCATGACTATTGCCTTTAGTGGCAACCGGGTGATAAGCGGGATAACGGCCTTCAAAGTGTTCTGCGCATCGGGGAGTTATTTGCCTCTCGCCCTTGTCCATTAATTCCGTGGACAGGACACCTCGGCGGCCGTTATCACTTGCATAACAATTGTAACATGTTGCATGCCTTCACTTGGAATGCAGCAGCTGATGATGTAATGTGTTACTTGAAGATGGTGGCAACTGCAACAGGATGCACCTCCAACTCAACTGAACTCCTTGTGCAATGCATTAGGGATAAGTCTGTAGAGGAACTCATCAATGCCACCCTTACAGTAAGCTCCATCTGACATAAAGAAGTGATAAACAACATAAAATTGAATCAGTTAAGCCCATATAAGAGGTGACAAGAGTTATAAGAGTTATTTATTTGATATTATATGTATTTATCTTGTATTATTAATTATTTTCATATTTTCTCTGTGAAGACTAGAATATTCCGGGGTGCAACTGTTGATGGCGAGTTTTTGACCGCATTGCCAGAGGACATTTTAAAGGAGAAAGACTTTCATAAAGTTCCAGTAATTGTCGGTGTGACCAACCATGAGTTTGGATGGCTGCTGCCATTTGTAAGGACCTTTCTGTCATATTGCCCTCATCCCAGTGCATCTAATGGCCACCTTACACCAAACAACTTTGACAAGATTTGGGAAAGATTCTTGAAAGATTGTAGTCTTTTAATTAATGCCCCACATTCAGGCTTTACTCAAAAGACTCCAATCTTTCAAGAATCTTTCCCATATCGTGTCAAAGTTGTTTGGTGTAAGGAGGCCATAACATGTATGATCCCTCTTGTGAGTACTTTTCAAATGAGATCTGTATATCCCAAACAGGGTGTTGTAGCATATGGATGGGAGAAAGGTATGGACAGAGCAACCGTGATGAAAGAATTAGCAATCCATCTGCCGCCTACCATGGTGAGTCTCACCATGTTAAGCATGAGCACTATGCCCTCACGCTGACTACATTTGATTTGTGCGTGGGTCTGGATCTGAGTTGTCTACTTTCTGCTTCACTTCATCCGGGCATCAAGTTGTAGTGTATGCCTGCTGCGCTTTACTGTCTTTGAGAAGCCCTGGACTGCATCTACCAAACTCTCTTCCTTCACTTTCTCTTAAATATCTCTCCTATTGACGTCCTCTGCAGAACTTCACTAGGGTCACTACTAAAGCTCAGGTGCAACCAAAACATTTTTCCTCTCTTTTCTAGAGCAGTCTTTTTACTGCCTGCATGCCCTTACAAAAATTAAATGTTTGCGGCAGATTTGCAGCAAACGTGTGGGTGATTTGTGGGAGACAAATGAGAAAAAATAGCGCTGGAAGTTTGCCAGTGTTGGCCGCTAGAGGCAAACTTCCAGCTAAGTTCTGGCAACAATGAGAAGTTTGCCAGTGTTGGCCGCTAGAGGCAAACTTCCAGCAAAGTTCTGGCAACAAGTTTGCCAGTGTTGGCCGCTAGAGGCAAACTTCCAGCAAAGTTCTGGCAACAATGAAGTTTGCCAGTGGCCGCTAGAGGCAAACTTCCAGCAAA
Source organism: Alosa alosa (assembly GCF_017589495.1). Classification (NCBI taxonomy): domain Eukaryota; kingdom Metazoa; phylum Chordata; class Actinopteri; order Clupeiformes; family Clupeidae; genus Alosa; species Alosa alosa. The sequence continues at coordinate 19,416,893 of NC_063199.1, forward strand.
GTTCTGGCAAGGCAAACTTCCAGCAAAGTTTGCAACAGTTTGCCAGTGTTGGCGCTAGAGGCAAACTTCCAGCAACAGAAGTTTCTGGCTAGAGGCAAAACAATGCAACAATGAAGTTTGCCAGTGTTGGCCGCTAGAGGCAAACTTCCAGCAAAGTTCTGGCAACAATGAGAAGTTTGCCAGTGTTGGCCGCTAGAGGCAAACTTCCAGCAAAGTTCTGGCAACAATATGAAGTTTGCCAACAATGAGAAGTTTGCCAGTGTTGGCCGCTAGAGGCAAACTTCCAGCTAAGTTCTGGCAACAATGAGAAGTTTGCCAGTGTTGGGCTAGAGGCAAACTTCCAGCAAAGTTCTGGCAACAATGAAACAGCTAAGTTCTGGCAACAATGAGAAGTTTGCCAGTGTTGGCGTAGAGGCAAACTTCCAGCAAAGTTCTGGCAACAATGAGAAGTTTGCCAGTGTTGGCCGCTAGAGGCAAACTTCCAGCAAAGTTCTGGCAACAATGAGAAGTTTGCCAGTGTTGGCCGCTAGAGGCAAACTTCCAGCAAAGTTCTGGCAACAATGAGAAGTTTGCCAGTGTTGGCCGCTAGAGGCAAACTTCCAGCAAAGTTCTGGCAACAATGAGAAGTTTGCCAGTGTTGGCCGCTAGAGGCAAACTTCCAGCAAAGTTCTGGCAACAATGAGAAGTTTGCCAGTGTTGGCCGCTAGAGGCAAACTTCCAGCAACGTTCTGGCAACAATGAGAAGTTTGCCACTAGTGGCAAATGTGTTCGCCGGTGATTTGCCATCACACTTAGCCAATAATGGCAAACTTCCAGTGAACTTCTGGTGCATAATGACATTTCTGCAAATTTGCTGCAACATTACCGAAAGTTAACCTCAACTGTTTGCCAGAAACCTATTGCATGTGAAAATATGACGCAACTTCGCCAGAAACCTAAATTTTCTGTAAGGGTGTTCCTTAAAAAACTGGATGCCGTTATCGTTCTCTGTCCCAAAATGTACCCCTGGACATTTCGTCTTTCCTGTCTTCATAGTACTGTTCTTGTTGTTCTTGTTTTTCTCTCAAACTCCACAAACCTCACCTTTGGACACATGTGAAATGCCTCCCTCTCCTGGTCGGAAAGAAATCTACAACCAATTAATGATAAGAACTTACGGTAACACTTTACAATAACTACACACAATTAATAATTTATTAAGCCTTTGTTACTTATTAGTTAATGGTTTGTTTATCATTAGTAATTTTTTTATGTTCATACATAATTTATCATCAGTAAAGCATTTGTTCACACAATTATAAATGGTTTGTTCATAGTAAATAAGCCTATCCAAAAACATGTTTGTAAGTACATGATTTATACTTAATAAGTAATGAAACAACCAAGTAATGAAATCATTTTCTTATTATAATCCAGTTGCAAACTATTACAAAATGTTTTGTTCATCATTTGTAAAGCATTGTTCCTATGCTAATTCTCATAAATAAAGTATTTGTGCACACAGTTATAAATGGTTTGTTCATAGTAAATAAGCCTATATCTAAAATATGTTAATGAATTATTGTTAATACTTAATAAATTATGCAATATACACATGCACTACTGATTAGTTAGGGTGAGGATACATATTTTATAAACCACTTCCTAATACTATAATTCATGATTAACTTAGGGATTACAAGTGGTTAGTTAATGATATTTTGTAAGCTTATCTAAAGTGAGGACTTTCAATGCCTTGCAACACATTTTCAAATGATCTGTAAACTATTATTAAATGTTGTATTCTTTCATTTCTTATTTGTAAATCATGTTTACACACAGTTAAAAATGGTTTGTTCATAGTAAACAGGCATATCTATATTATATTTTTGAATTGACTGTTGTAATACCACTGGGCAGAGGTAGTGTATTGGATAGGGAGCCGGGTTAACATGCAGTAACCCATAAAGTTGGGGGTTCAAACCCCAGCGTCCACCAATGTGGCCTTGCCCTTTAATTTCATTGACATGTGGAAGTCGCTTTGGGTGAAAGTGTCGGCTAAATGAATAAATGCAAATGTAAACTTTATAACTCATTTGTAAATGTGTTGCAAGGCATAAAACGTCCTCACTTTAGATGAGCTCACAAAATATCATTAACTAACCACTTGTAACTCCGGAGTTAATTATTAATTATAGTATTAGAAAGTGGTTTATACAATATGTATCTTCACCCTAACTAATCATTAGTGCATGTGTATGTTAAATAATGGAAATATTACTTAATCAAAAACAGTGCATCATTTATTAAGTATTAACAATAATGTATAAACATATTTAAGATATAGCCTTATTTACTATGAACAAACTATTTATAACTGTGTGAACAAATGCTTTACTGATGATAAATGAGAAATTACTAATGATGAACAAACCATTACCTAATACGTAACAAAGGCTTAATAAATGATGAATTGTGTGTAGTTATTATAAAGTGTTACCGAACTTACAAATAAGAAAACTCTAATGAATTAAAAATATTCAGACTGCATCTACCATCATATGGAGGCGTTAACACTTGTCAAAATAAACTCATGAATAAAGTTCATGTGTTGTTGATGCTGTTTTGTTTTCAGCCCGTGGAGACCAAGGAGCTAGTTGTGGATGAATACTTTAAGGATGCACACACACCACAGGAAATGCGTGATCAGTTCACTGAAATAGTGGGGGACTACTGGATGGTGGTTCCAGCTATTAAGGAGGCTAGATATTACCTAGGTATGATAAATATTTGCAAGAAATCCCATCACCACTTTCTGTAGTTTACCCCTTATCGGTCATCCAAAATCCCTCCCAAATTCTCGGTTTCTCTCTCTCTCTCTAACAGATGTGGGGGCATCAGTGTACATGTATGAGTTTCAGCACCGGCCAGAGGCCTACGAGTACACCAGACCCAGCTTTGTGAGGGCCGACCACTCAGACGAGCTCATGTTTATCTTTGGCGCCTGCTTCTGGGATGGACACATCAAAGTCACAGGTGTGTGTACTAATACATCCCACACACACACACACACACACTAGGATCTTTATTTTTGAACATTATTGCAGCACAACAAAGTAGGGCACTTCAGCTGTTTTTGTAAAAGTCTGTAAAGTAAACAGGGATGTTCCATATTTCAACATTCTACACTGAGGTTTGGCAGCCTTTCAACATTGTACAACCGTCACCCAGAGTATTTGGCAGAACGGCCAGGTCTTTTGAAAAGCTCTCCTTTCTACTCTAAGTTTGTTTCCACATTTTTTTTTGTGTGTGTGTGTGTGTGTGTGGTGCAAGTTAATTAGTGGAGGGGTAAAACTTTGGCGAGAGGAAGAAGGATCTGCTGTGTGTGTTGGGGGGGGGGCACTGCAACTCCCCGCAGGTCATTTGTAAGTACTACAGTGAGTGGGAAGAGGGGAGGTTTCTCACTGTCTGCATGTATCTGTCTGGTGCTTGCACTGCCAGCACCTTAGGCTTAGGCTGCTTGCCACATTTACAGCTCATAACTTTCTGATTTTTTTCTTGAGTAAGATTGACTTAGAGATAAGAGTTGATTAATCCTCTCAATTATATATGGACTCTTGATCAACTACTAAGTGTGGGCCTATTGTGGGCCTACTGTCACATGTCCACAGGAGCAGTTAACCATAGGGACAGGAAATGTAATGAAATGTATACCTTTTCATGTCTTAATTGATTCACTTTCACTACAAAAATGGTCTCAAGTCTCATCAAAGTACTCCTCATGTGATCAAATCAGCTGACCTCCAATCATGCATAGCTGTCAACCCTCCCGTTTTTTTCCGGGTTTCTCACGTATTTTTACTTTTTTCCCGCTGTCTTCCCATTTTAATATTTTCCCGTAAAATATCTAAATATAATATATTAATATTTTATAATAATATATAATTATTATAATAATTTATAATAATATAAAATATTTTAACAATCTCATAACATTAGCTCTACCATCGGACTTGTCAGTCTTTGTACTGTTGTCCTGTTGCTACCCCCTTGCCCTTCCAGCGAAACAGATGTTTTCAAAGCATTGTTTTGCTTGGTTGAAGGCGACAGTGAGACTATTTAAGATGACGGCGTGGTTGTTGTGAGAGCACCATTCAGTGGCACCTGCATAGTGTACGGCCGCACGCACTGTGTGTATCGGCCTACCAGGCTACTCAGAGTCAGCTACGAGTAGAGAAAGAATTCCCCCTGTTTGTATATCCACTACAAGTTGGCCTACCATAACTTCCTAATTCTGCACTGTAGCCCATAAACTGCATGACAGGCTATTTATATTTTTCTTTAAAATAACCAAATGCATTTGTTCAACTTTATGAAGAAGAATTACGCACTAGGCTATACTTGGAACGCACACATTTTGTTTGCGCAGGAGAGAGAATGGCAGCGCACAAGGGCATCGATTACAGAACTTTAGCCTTGTTAGGGCTGTATAAAGTTGACCAAATTAATATAGGCTGTTGTTAGGCGTAAACAAAGTAGGCTACTTTGTTGTATTGTTTAGCTGACCAATGCACAACCTTGCAATTGCGAAACGGACTAAAACTGCAACCCTTCCAACGTTGGGGGACGAATGTTGACATTTTCCCGTATTCTGCGTGAGAAATCCGGGAAATCTCCCTTATTTTCAAAGCTCAATGTTGACAGCTATGAATCATTTGATCCATATCAATGTAACCAATCACAAACTGGGTAGCCTATTTAAGGGAAGTTAACACATTGTTTTGGGAGCCATTCTGTAGTCAGAATCTCCCGCACCACCTTGGTGTGTAGCCATCATCCTCTGAGCTGGTATGTTCATTCTCTGATTGTTTTGTATGGTTTCCTAATGTTCCTTTAACCTGTTTTTGTAACTTTCACATTATTCATTTAGATGTACTTTCTAAAATGTATTGGATGAGCAACTTATACCTGACAAATAAATTGTTATGCTCTGATCTGCATAGCCTTTCCGAGTACTTAATGACCATAGTCGTAGTCTAAGGTAACGGTGTTGCCACAAGTATGACTGGGATAAGTTATCGCCGCCATAGAAGATAATCAGCTGGAGTGGTAAGCTACAGCAGAACTGACTATTGTAGGCTATAGGGTGATATAGCAATGGGCAGTTTGTCAGCGATGGAATAGACAAGACGGCGAAACCTTGGCGAAACCTGAACCCTCTGTAGCACAGGGTGTAGTAGACTGCTAGCGCGCTAATGAGTTTAGCAGTCCGAGTCAGCACTGTAGCCTCTGTCCTCCTCCAGAACCAGTACATGTTGTGCTTTTTAGGAACCGCCCGAATTAAATGGCCGAGGAGGAGTTAGACCAAAGATGTCTAGACCTACGTAACATTATTCCTAGAAGTAACGCGTGTCATAAGAAAACAAGTTAGGCATTCTCCTTAACAGTCTATATTGTGGGTTTACCAACCTACTATGGATATTGTTTTTACATTGAACTGAAACTTTCCATATTTAGCGGATTCAGATTTATTAGGTTAACAGGGGTTCCAACAGCGTTGTAATTTCCAACAGCGGAAGCTTCACGCTTTCCTTCGACCACTCCCAGTTCCCTCATTGGTCCTGACGAGTGACGGCTTATACATTGAAGGATGCATGCACAGTGGCTCATTCAACTTTTCACAGTTTGAAATGATTTCCCCTGAGGCATCATTTGTAATTGCTTCTCCACAACATGTCTATTAGATCCAATACCATTTAGTCTTTTTAAAGAATTAGGTCTTACTAAGTTGTGTTCTTGTTCTTGCTTTGGGCTCTGTGCCATCAACTTTTAAAACTGCCATCAATAAACCACTACTTCAAAACCTAGTATGTGTGACAGTACTGTGTGAGAGGCTTTGATTGCTAGCAACAAGTATCTGATTATTCCCCCTATGGTTGCCCATGGGGAAATGTCCCGCATAAGCTTTTCCCTCTTAACCACCAAGATCACACAGGTCATGGAATGAGTAATAGGGCAAAGACATTGCGTAAGTAAATACAAAATATTACATTTTAGACAGACATGGGACAGTAGGACATACTGTACAGATACTAAATACTGGTGACATAGAAGGCCACTAGGCCACACAAACACAATGCACAAACAAAGTTGTACTTACTGGGGCTTACTGATGGATGACGGCTAATGCAAATGCACTACAAATAAAAAAGGAGAGGGTGAGCATAAGAGCACAACACAATTAGCACAGTGCACCAAACAAGTAGGAACTATATCCTAAAGACCACATGCAAATGCACTACAAACAACACAAAACAAAACAAAAAAACACAAGAGGAGGATAACAAACAAGTTACAGACAGAAAACCAGAAACAGGACCTACACTGCAACCCCAAACCAGTATCCAACCAGCCACCACAGAAGCAGGAGAGTCAGTCAAGCACAAGTCGCAACCGTGAGCGAAGTGGAGCAAAACAGCAACACCGTCCATCAAATTAGTTGTTCTGGAGCATGGAAACCAGGAAGAGCAGCATTCCTGTATGCTGCAGATAACAAACTGTTTGAGCAGGTTGTGTTAGCTGATTAAAGGACGTTTTTATAGACTGAAAACATACCTGCTAATGGCTTGGCAGCTACACAGAAACCAGTGTTTTCAAGTGGGGTGTTTGTTTTGAACACATCTGCTGCTGTAACCAGCTGAAATATAAATATAAATATGAAAGCAGTAAATCTCTACATATCGCAATCCCTTGAAACAGTCCTTGAAACAAGGAAGAGGACATACCAAGACTAAAGGTAGCCTTCAAACTACCGACGCCCAGGGATGTCAGAGAAGGTAGCAGGCAGGCACAAAGTTTGGCCCTCACAAACAATGCGGACGTCTCGATGGTAAAGGTTACCTGCCCTTCTATAGGAAACAGGTGCTAATACCTGCTAACGAGGTAGGGGACATGGGGGAATACAGGCAGACTCAGCTGTGCTCTCAACACTACTCCTGCTACATATGCCCATGCTACGCAGGGATCAGTCCTCGGCCCCATAGATATTAGAAAGCTAGATACCGCATTGGGCTCCAGAACGTACGTAAATAGCGACGCCATCTTGGTGGGGGCAGCAATCACTGGAGGCCAATGGAGGAGCATGTGACTCTGACTGGAAATCAGACAGGTGTCTGTGATTGCCTGCAAATGTTGCCCATAGACAATAAAGGTACTCTAGCTTTCTAATATCTATGCTTGCCACCTAATAGAACTTCGACAGTTTCTATGACCTTCTAATATCTATGCTTGGACATACTTTTTCTTTATAATGACCTTCCCTCTTTGACATTATTGCTGATAATATACAAATTTCATTATGCTGATGATATACAAATTATGTTTCTAAACTTAAATGTCGAGGCCTTTGTATCAAAAACAAAACAAACAATTGATGAGTAGTAACATTCTATTGTTAAATGAAAACAATACAGAGTTATTAGTTGTGAAAACAACACAGAGTTATTAGTTGTGTTATCAAAAGTATTGGAGTCATTTTTTACTCTCATCTAACATTCCAAGCAGACTCACATCAAGGCGATCACTAAGACAGCATTTAACCATCTAAACAATATTGCTAAAACTAGATGTACCTCTAGTGGTACAAAATATGACTGCCGCTCAGTTCTGCACATTCTCTCCGCAAAAAATAAATCATGCTTGTCAATTTGTCTCCATCTCCTTCTCCATCCCCTACTCTTGCAACTTTTGTGTATGTAAATGAGTGTGTGCATGTACATGTTTGCTTTTGTGTACTTCTCTGTGTGTGGTGTGTGTGTGTGTTTATGTGTGTGTGTGTTTGTGTGCATTTGTGTGTTCTCGGTCACAATTATTTTATTCGGTTTGTTTGTGTTTGTTCTGATGTTCCAGGAAAGATCACAGAGGAGGAAAACAGGCTGTGCAAAACTATGATGGCTTACTGGGCTAACTTCATGCGCACAGGGTGAGTGGTTGTTTGTGGAATCCTATCTCATTTCAAGTTATTCATCCTTTTATATACACCATAGTCAATCATTTACACAAGTGACAGTTTTATATATCTGTGTCATAGCACAATGATATTAGGATTGTGATATTAAGAATACATATCTTGTGTGTAATTGCAGTGATATTCTGGCCCCCAATAGGGATAGGGATAGTCTCATCTTTGCAGTATCATTGCTACTTCATGCCCATGAAGACACCTTTGTAATTATTCAAGATTCAGGGCAGTCTACTGGGCTTACATACATACATACATACATACATACATACATACACACATACATAGATAGATAGATAGATACGTTATTGATCCCCAAGGGGAAATTCAAGGTCTCAGTATCATACAGACATCACACACACATTCACTAACAGCAGAAAAAGTAATTAAAAGTATATCATATAAAAAACACAACTAAGCAATAAGGACAGTAGAAGATAAAGAATATACTAAATATACTAAAATACATATTATACTAAATAACACTTAATCTAAATCAATTCTACAGTATCCACATAGTGGGTGATTAATCTAGAGGCACTTGCAATGACTGATGCAGGGACTGAGCCTGTGATTCTCTGTGCATAGTAAGGTACGGTAAGGTGCCCTGTGTGAGTGAGTGTCATGGTGATGGTGCAAATGAGTAAGTCCAACAGTGCAAGACTAAAGTCTAGAGACCAGCATAAAATAAATATGGACATATCAGAGAGTAGGCAAGGTAAACTATTGAAAAAACTATATATACAGTGGGCATCGCTTTCAAATGGCCACTTCATTCGCGCATTACGCGGCGTGAAGCTGCGTGAAGCTTTAGTACCACTTTCAGCCACTGTGCGTCGCTCTGCCACTGTACATCGCTCTGTCAGTGGTAATTGTTACCGAGAGGAATCCCAGCCTACGAATTCAATAACAAAATAAATCGTAATAAAACATTACGAATAAAACATTACCTCGATTAAGGCTACTTGGGTATGGCTTAAGGCTTGACTAAACGGTGGTAGCAAAAATCGAAATCTGCTTTTGATAGCCTACCGGTGCCGCTCCACAAAATGAAAAAATATCTTAACTGGCTGTCTATGTTATTGTCAGTGTTGGGGGTACTTGCTAACTACGCAAATCAAAACAGTGTCTTAATTTGCCCTACTTCTTGACTGCAATGTAGTCAATTGACTGTTTGACATGTCATTTTTATTTTTCTGTACAATAAACAAATACATCTGCTTATGCCGCAGAATTACATTCATATTTATTGACTGCAGACGCCAGCGCCACTTCCTCCCCATATTCCAAGATTAAGATAGTAGCCTATACAAAAAGCACTTCATACCATCATAAAAATCGTTAAAACGAATAGCTATTTGCAATTTGACAAAACACTGGTCCTCATTTTTGCGAATGCTAGGGACGATATGAGCCTGTTAGTGCATTTACATTTAGTTAGATGTCCGAGTCACGCATAATGTTTGAAAACCACTGGCTCGTAATCACAATAATGTAACACAGGACAGTTGGATAGCCTACTTTATCATGTCCCCATGCCTACATTTTTGTGAGTAGCATAGAGATCGTTAAAACAATAAAGTATGGCTCTCCGTTTGGGACATCGAAAACTTATATTTTTAATAGACTACCGTCGAAGATGCTGACTTGCAAAAGCCTCGGGATAACACGTTATCTCCACTATCATCAGTCATGCCCCTTGATCAAAGTGGGGAATGAAATAAAAGTTTGAGAACCACTGGTTTAACAAGTTACCTGCAGTCCAGAACACACAGAATCTGTTGCAATATTCTGATGATCGGCAATGATATCGGCAAATGTTTGTTTTCCAAAGTAAGAATTTCAATTTCACCGACAATGAATAGCTCATTACACTTGTTACTGTTAAACGTAGGCCTACCTGGTATCATTACAAACATTATTCTGTGTCCTAAAACTGGCATATTTTATGACATTGTGTCATGTAAGTTCGTTTGCAAAAATCTAGAGAAATGTGTGAGGTGGTCAGCGGGAGACAATTGAGACACACATTGGATTGTGTTATTACTTGAACATTCCACACTATCCACAGCTGTGGTAGGCCTATCAGGGGCAGGAGGATTAATGTTAGCGCAGGCTTTATATACAATTCTTCAACATAAGGCCTCGAATGTTGTCTTGTTTGTGGAGCGCTTTGCTTCGCGTCTGTAATCTCTGCTTCATTGAAAATGAGGGCTTCCCTCAATGACCCTCCCAGAATAAATAAAGGTTGAATGAATGAATGAATGAATGAATGAATGAATGAATGAATGCAGGGCTTGCCCAAAATAGGCTAAAGGCCTGTGGTTTTGCGCAGCCTACAGTAAATAACAGACCCGGCCAGAATGTGCATTATGATGCTTTTTTACGAGCAAGATGTTTTTTTTTTACCCCACGCACACTGCATGTTCTTAAATAACAATGATCATCAGTAATATTCGACCATTAATTTGGGTAAATGGGCAAGCGTGACCACCTTGATTGGCTGATTATTGATGATTGTAACGCTGGCATGATTCCAAACACCTCCCCCACGATGATGAGTGACAGGTGACAGGTCTCAGAATCGCGCTACACAAGGACAGAAGATGATGAATAACTGGGGCCGAGGGCTATTCACAAAGGCTTTTTATCTTACTACTAGGAGTAGGCTACTCCTAAATCGCAGACTTAAAGATTTTAGCTTGTAGTTTTCTCTTAAAAGTTATTCACAAAGCCTTTCAGACAACTCCTAAACTAGGAGTGAGTCTTCGTTGCTATGGATTTACGCCATTACTCATGCACGAAGCTTGACTGAAGTGACCACCTTGATTGGCTGACGATTGTAACGCGGGAATTCCAAACACCTCTTTTCCGATGATGAGTGACCGTGACAGGTCGGAGAATGCATGCTTACACAAGTAGTCGAAGGACGGAAGATGATTAATTACTGAATAAAAAGGCCTAGCCTAAATGAATAAAGAGTAAGGCAAAACAAATAGCTAGTAGCCATAGAAACATAGGCCTATGGATTGATGCAGTAGCCTACCTTTGCAACATTATTAAATTCATGTCACCATATGCCTAGGCTACGTTTGCAAAGAGGAGAACATTTTAATTTGATTCACAATGAAACGTTACATTTCATTTACATGTTAACAATGAGTAGTTTTGTTGTTGTTGGTATGTTATTGCATCCCTTTATGAATGCAAAATTGTTCCCTCGCGATTGGAAGCTCCTGTTGCGCATAGGCTACGCATTTCAAAACATCGCAACTTAAAATGCCACAAAAAAGCTGTTTATGAATAGGTCTTAGTGAGTTAGGAGTCCTCTCTACTTAAGCTGTCCCAGACTTAGGTGCTACTTTTAGGTCTAAAATGCTTCGTGAATTACTTTTTGTGGAAAAATTAGAGTCCTAAAGTTGGGAGTGGCACGCCCATTATTTTTAGGAGTTGCTCCTTAAATTAGCCAGTTAGTCTGAATAAAAAAGGCCTAGCCTAAATGAATCAAGGCAAAACATATAGCCTAGTAGCCTAATGAAACATAGGCCTATGGATTGATGTAGCATCTTTGTAACATTATTAAATTCATGTCACCTGTGCCTATGCCTACGTTTTGCAAAATAGAACATTTTAATTTGATTCACAATGAAATATTACATTTCATTTACATGTTAACAATGAGTAGTTTTGGTTGTTGTTGGTATGTTATTGCATCCCTTTTATGAATGCAAAATTGTTCCTCTGATTGGAAGCTCCTGTTTGCATAGGCTATGATTTCAAAACATCGCGAACTTTAACATGCACAAAAAAAGCTGTTTATGAATAGGTCTTAGTGAGTTAGGAGTCCTCTCTACTTAAGCTGTCCCAGACTTAGGTGCTACTTTTAGGTCTAAAATGCTTCTCGTGAATTACTTTTTTGTGGAAAAAATTAGGAGTCCTAAAGTTAGGAGTGGCACGCCCATTATTTTTAGGAGTTGCCCTAAATTAGCCAGTTAGTCTGAATAAAAGGCCTAGCCTAAATGAATCAAGGCAAAACATATAGCCTAGTAGCCTAATGAAACATATGGATTGATGTAGCATCTTTGTAACATTATTAAATTATTCTGTTACTATGCCTACGCGTTTGCAAAATAGAACATTTTAATTTGATTCACAATAATGTTACATTTAATTTACATGTTGACAATGATTAGCCTAGTTTTGGTTGTTGTTGGTGGCGTTATTGCATGTTAGTTATGCCTACAATGCAAAATTGCTTCCTCACGATTGGAAGCTCCTGTAGCTGCATGATTTCAAAAACACGCAGAATGCTGCAGGTTTGTGAATAGGTCTGTGAGTAAGGAGTCCTCTTGACTTCTTTTAAGCTGTCAGAGGTGGGAAGGTGTGATTTGATGGGGGCAGGGGTTAACTGGGCACAAATGTCTGATGGCCCCTTCCCCAGCCAACGCTGAATCGGTGGTTAGTTAATAGGCCTATCGTGAAGATTTTTCCTGCCATCTAAAGGCACGAAGATCAGTGAGGCCAAGCCTCACCAAGTAGCTCGTTTGTTTACAACTAACATTCCATTTAATTAAACTGCTTTATAGGCTATGCCGAAATAGTTTTCAATATTTTTGAATATTAGTGTCGGGTGAATTGAAATGTTCTCAAAGTATCCTTATTATGGCTGAAAGCAATCATTGTTTCAAAAATAAGGTCAGAACTGAAGACTGTGATAAACCAATGAAAAAAAGTTGGCATGCATTAGAAAAATTTGGGGTCCCCCAAAGATTATGAAAACACTGAAAGGGATTATCTGTTTGTCATATTATTAATCACATATGATTATTTGTGAAATTGCTTATTGCAAACAAAATATAAATAGCCAGATAGGGTCTACACACATTTGAAAAGGAAGGACTGGTATGAGAGTATTAAAATATGGGCTCACGGGAAAAACATTTGATTAAAAAGGACGCGATTATCGAAACAGTGGTGTGGCTGTGGCACAGGGATTATTTGTCATATTATTAATCACATATGGAAAGACAGCAATTTGGGAAAGGGGAGGGTCAGTGTGTTTTTAACAATTCTGTCTTTTTAACAATTCTGTCGGAGGGTCATTGAACAATTTCTAGCAGGCAAGAGAGGGTCATGCAACTTTTGACTGAAGCACTCTAAAAAATTCCTCCGGTGGCCCCTTCAATAAATAACGAACAGTCCCTAGATTGCTGCTGGGCTATATGTCTTGGTTCATGTCTGTTAACAACTCATTGCCATCAAATCCATAGCCTATCTCAAGGGTTGCATCCATTACAAACAAACATGCAATGTGAACGTCTGGGATTGGGGAGAGCACTAAATGCTCTACTGAATAAGCACGAAGTCAAACCTTTAAATGAAAATAACTGTTTAATAATAATAAAAATAAAAATTAAAAAAAAACGCTAATGAATTAAACTTGTGACCATCAAAAATCGTTTATCGCCTGTAACTCCGTGATAACAGGACGTAACAGGAAGGCATTTGGCTGAGCAAAGGAGGTTAATATGCTCTATATTTTGTCCAAATGATGTCTGTCTATCAATGTTGCACCTCGGAGAAAATCAGAATGTTTAATTTGTCCCATGTTTCTTCCACGGGCTGCAAACGGATTCACTTCGCAGTTAACCAAATATTTCTTTTTAGTGCAGGGCAGGCATATTTCTGGCTATTAAATTATTTCTAAACCAGTCTGCTAAAGTCTGTAGTGAAGTCTGTGTAGGGTTTTCCAGGCTCCATTTCTTTTTACGAGACACCCTGCTCACTTGAGCCATCTACCGGTTGTTTGGGTTGTTGCAGCGCCTCACTGGAAAAATACAAATTAGAGTCAGCGGATCCCCGGCGGATCCCACGGGACCGGACGGGCGAGTGAAGCTGGCCAAGTCGAAGCACTGCCCACTGTATATATATATATAACTATATTAAGAAAAGGTATAAGTGTGGCCACAATCCGGCTGTGGCATGGAGGGAGGGGTTATGCATATGTGCTAATTTAGCACGCAAACAGTGAGGCAGTAAGACAGTGGTAAAAAGTGGCTAGTGGACAGACAGTACCCAAACATGGAGAGGGTGGAGAGGCAGACAGACTATGCGGAGAAGTCTATCTCTCCTCTTCCCTTAAGTGAAGCACTGAACAGTTCAATGGCCCTGGGGACAAATGACTTCCTTAGTCTGTCTGTTGTGCAAGGCAGTGAGCGAAGTCTCCAGCTGATCAGGCTCTTCTACTTTACAATAGTGCTGTGGAGTGGATGACACTCATTGTCCAAGATGTTGATCAGTTTGTTCAGGGTCCTTTTGTCAGATATTGAAGTGATGCACTCCAGTTCAGCTCCCACTACAGAGCCAGCTTTCCTTACCAGCCTGTCAAGTCGCCCAGCATCCTTCTTCTTTGTGCTTCCTCCCCAGCATACCACTGCATAGAAGAGGACGCTGGCAACAACAGACTGGTAGAACATCCTGAGGAGCTTGCTGCACACATTGAAGGACCGCAGCCTCCTCAGGAAGTACAGCCTGCTCTGCCCTTTCTTGTAGAGTGCGTCAGTGTTGGCTGACCAGTCCAGTTTATTGTCCAGGTGGAGACCCAGATACTTGTAGGTGCTTACCACCTCCACATTGACCACATCAATGGAGACTGGTAGCAGAGCGGGCTTAGACTTGTGGAAATCCACCACCATCTCCTTGATCTTTGAAGTGTTGAGTTGAAGGTGATTGAGTTTGCACCATTGCACAAAGTCCTCCACCAGGCTTCTGTACTCCTCCTGCTCGTCCCTGATACACCCCACAATTGCAGTATCGTCAGAAAACTTCTGCATGTGGCTTGACTCGGTGTTGTAGCAGAAGTCAGATGTGTACAGGGTGAACAGGACTGGAGAGAGCACAGTTCCCTGTGGCACTCCGGTGCTACTGATCACAGTGTCAGAGAGACAGTTCTTCAGTCTGACGGAACTGTGGTCGCTCGGTCAGGTAATCTGTAATTCAGGTTACCAGGTGAGCGTCCACACCCATCTGCAAGAGCTTGTCTCCCAGTCTGAAGGGTTGGATAGTGTTAAAAGCACTTGAGAAATCAAAGAACATGATTCTCACAGCACTTTTCCCCTTGTCTAGGTGAGAATGTGTCCTGTGTAGAAGATAAGTGATGACATCGTCCACTTTCTCCTGGTATGCAAACTGTAACGGGTCTAGTGCATGGCGTACCTGGGGTCTGAGCATACCTAAGACCAGTCGCTCCATTGTCGTCATCACATATGATGTTAGAGCGACAGGCCTGTCGTCATTAAGCTCACTAGGGTGTGGCTTCTTAGGGACGGGGGTGAGACATGATGTCTTCCACAGTGTTGGAACTTGTCCGAGACGTAGACTCAAGTTGAAGATGTGCTTCAGTGGCTCCCCTAGTTCAGCAGCACAGGCCTTGAGTAGCCTTGGACACAGTCTGTCAGGCCTGCCTTCTTGGGGGGGGGGGTTTCTTTAGTTGAACTCTTCTGGGATCTGTGTGTCTGATGGCTGTTGACTGAAGTCGTTGTCACCTCATTGTTCGTGATCGCCATGTGGGGGAGGGGTGCAATATCCAGTGATGGTGGGGGTACAACAGCCTGTGATGGTGGAGGTGAGTGTTTCACTGGTATAGAGGGAGTGTGGGGGTGGGGGGGGCTGACCACCTCCTTGATGTCCCTGTCAAGGCTGGCATAGTCGGTGACACCTCAACAAGCACAGGCAAGGAGGCGTCAGGTGGGGGCAGGGCGTGAGGTGATGGTGGCTTAGGTCGTTGGGTGTCACCGGGATGCAGAGCTGGAGACTGGGAGGTGGGGGTAGTGCAGGCATGCAAACAAGAGCAGTGTCTGAGTCAGCAGGGGGTGGTGGACAGACCACTGCCATTGGAGCTGGAGCAGTCAAACCTGTTGTAGAAGTGGTTCAGCTGGTTCGCCCTGTCCAGGTCCCCCTCCACAGAGCTGCTGCTATTCTTCAGGCAAGTGATAGTCTTCATGCCGTCCCATGCCTCCTTCATGTTGTTTTCCTGCAACTTCTATTCCACCTTCCTTCTGTAGTCCTCCTTAGCCTCTTTCAGCTTCACACGCCTCAGCTCTGCCATGTCCCCCTCTCTGAACGCCATCTTTTTCCTATTGAGAAGGGTCTTGACATTGCTGGTTATCCAAGGCTTGTTGTTAGGAAAGCAGCGTACAGTTCTGATGGGAACAACAATGTCCATACAGAAGTTCAGGTAGTCAGTTGTGCAATGTGTAACACACATTCAGTGCACTCGAAGCAGTCTCTCAGAGCCTCATCCGCTTCAGGTGTCCACTTTCTGAAGGTGCGTGTGGCAACCGGTAGCCTCTGTACTTTGGGCTTGTACATTGGCTGGAGATGAATGAGATTGTGGTCTGACTTCCCCAGTGGGGGAAGGGGGTTTGCGCTGTATGCATCCTTCACGTTTGCATACATGAGGTCTATTGTCTTGTTTTTCCTTGTAGGGCAGTCAACAAACTGGTAGAAATTCGTGAGTGTGGAATCCAGTGTTATGTGATTGAAGTCGCCAGAGATCACAAAAAAGGCATCAGTGTGTTGGGTTTGAAGCCTTGCAATTGTGGAGTGGATGACATCACACGCTGTATCCGGGAGAGCTCGCGGTGGAACGTAAACAGACAACAATGGCGTGCGAGAACTCCCTCGGCATGTAGTACGGACGGAGACTAACCGCTAACAACTCCACATCCAGTTACATACAGTTTCCTTCACTGTAACATGTCCGGGGTTGCACCATCTATTGTTTATGTACAGCACCAGTCCACCTCCCTTCTTTTTGCCAGAAAGTTTACAGTCTCTGTCCAAACAAGCTACACTGAAGCCGGGCAGCTCAACATTAGAAGTGGGGATATGGCTTGTTAACCACGTCTCCGTAAAGCATAACAAACTACATTCCCTGTACAACTTCTGGTTTCTTACCAGGGCAGCCAATTTGTCAGTCTTGTTAGCCAGTGAGTTAACGTTTCCCATCACAATCGATGGAACTGAGGGCTTGTATCTCCACTTCTTCTCCCGACGCCTCGTCTTCACTTTAACTCCCGCTCTGCAACCCCGAAAGCACCACAGTTCCTCTGGGATGTTGTTGCGAACACAGCCAGCATTCTGTCGTAGTGCGATCAGCTGATTCCTTGTTTACACAAGTTTGCTGCCTCTGGAGCATTGCAATATGTCCGTATCCATAGGATAGAATAAAAACACTCCTCAAAGTGTGTAATCCAAAAAGTTGCGAAGTAAAAAAGTAAACAAAAGACGTAGAAAAAAACACAAATACACGGAGCTACCTCGACATGCTGCCACTCTTGTCGGCGACCGAACATCATGAGGATTTAAGAGTCTCCTGATCAGACAGGACACGCTTTGGCGCTTATAAAACGCAAGATGCACTATGTTTTTATAAAAACATAGGCGCTTTTCCGCTTGGACTTTTTTCAATTCGCCTCCATAAAAGCGCGAAAGCAGCAGCAGAGCTCAAAATGTGGCTCTCTGGCCATAAGAAAGCGCAAAAAAGCGAATCCTGAACATAAAAAAAAAGGTGCCTCACTGCAAAAAAACGTGCCCTGTCTGATTGTTGCCTAAGACTGCTCTGTTCAGTAGTGCCCATAGTGATAGAGGTGTGTCTGTGATCCTCCAGCTCTCCAAATGGGCCTGGCCTGGTGCACTGGCCTATCTATGATGCCTGCAACAAGTACCTGAACCTGGACCTGCAGCAGAGTGAGGGGCGGGACCTGAAGAAGGACAGAGTGCAGTTCTTCCAGAAGCTTGCTGCAAAGAAAACACAACTGCAAGAGCAAGACCAATAGTAATGACAGTGCCAGTCCTAGATGCAGACGGTATTCCAGAGTGCACATGAAGACATTTTAATAGCACATACTCACTGTGAGATCAGTACGACACTACAGTACAAAGTGTCACAGAAAACAAGTCACCAATTAATCATGAGCTACTGGTGAAGGCCTACATGATCAACCACACACAAATTGTTTTGAAATTACTCATGTCAATGTAAAACATTTCTATAGCTGTATTGCACCCAGCATAAGCCTCTAATAACAGCTGTCATAAGCAAACATGATTCAAAGTCCTAGAAATGAATTACTTGGTCCCTGCATTTCAAGGACCAAATTAAAGATAACATCACTGTTTTCAGGATGGGGCTGTGTGATTATTATGAATACACATTATATGCTCTCTCTACTTTGGCAGTGATATATACATATATATATATATATCATACTCATTTAAGGGCAGCATCTTTAATCTATTCAGTGTTTGTGTAATAACATTCATTTAAAATCTTTTCATTCATAACTGAAATGTCATTAAATATGTACAACACAGCCAATACTGTAATAATTTGTGAACTCTTACTGACAAAATCATTTACAATCAGGTGATCATAAATAAGTTTTTTGATAATATCTTTATTGTGTGTATTACACACAGTAACCTTTAACTTATAGCATGTCGATCAATTTCATGTCAATCATGTAGTTCTTTTAGCTTAGAATAATGTCTTCATACTGAATGTGATACCACAATAACTGAGTCTCTGAAATTGCAGATGCATGCCCAGAATGCCTGGTATTGCTCTATGTAATGTTGTTGTCGTGGGTAGGAGCATGCAGTGTTGTATAAAGTACTAGAAAGCAATACTTGAGTAAAAGTACAAGTATCGTACTAGAAAAAGACTTTGGTAGAAGTGAAAGTTGCCTTTTAGAATATGACTTAAGTAAAAGTCTTAAAGTATCTGATATATACTGTACTTAAGTATCAAAAGTAATTTTCTGATATTTAATGTACTTAAGTATTTGAAGTAAAAGTAAAAAGCAAGCGGTTTTATTTTGAACTTTTATTGTAAACTTTATTTTGGCTTTCTTATAGTAAAGCATAAAGCATATTCAGGGTTCCCATATCTTCTTAATCTCACTCATCAAATCAAATCACATTCTTTTCTAGGACTTTTTAGGCACAATTCTCTGAAATGAAAAATAAATAACTTATTTCTTTAACAAAAAAATGACCTGCTTGTAGGGAGAACATTTTGGTCATGTGGCATACACACACACAGGCCACCTATGTCCAGCAGCTACTAATATGCCAGTCATTAGTTGAAACTGAAAAGGTGTCTGTTCATCTTCAAAAGAAGCTGGTTTTCAAAGTTGCCAGAATTCAGTGCCCGGGAGTTTCAGGCCCAAGACCGACCATAGTGGTGGAAATTGGATAAATTAAGCAACATTTCAGCTCTTACTATCCTGTAGTTTTTATTAGTACCATGGTTCAACAAATGTGTAAAGGTTATATAATAATTCACTTCAACTGAGAAGTTAACAAAAAATATTCCACTATTCCACAAGTTACCAAAACAGAAAGAAAGAAAGCCTTTGAAATATAGCCTATCATGCTTCCACAAAGAGGCATATTGAACTAATGTTTAGGCTACATGTTTTTTGCATGAGTAGGCTATATTGCTGTTTGGTGATTTAGCCTACTCCTTTACTACACCCTCTTCTGAGCAAACAAGGCATATAGGTTTATCATGTAGGGTAATTGCTCTTTCTTACATTAAATAACTTTAATTTATCCTCTCTACTTGTCCCTGTAGTCATGGCCTCCCTCATCACTAATTTGGGCTCATCATTTTCAGTGGTCGACTGGTTGATCTGCTGCTCAGTCTCTCCTGGCCTCTTTCTACCCTCCATCCTTCCTGACGCTTGTGTCTACTGTAGGCCGGCTTAGCTATCCGTGATCTGAGAAAACTTTTTTGGAAAAAGACGGGCTATATGGACTCAACCAACTCTTTTGGGAGGGAGAACTCCCTCCACGTAGGCTACAACCCATGCAGAGGCATTGCATTGGTGTCATGCACAGAATGCGGAACGGTCCTACTTTAAGAAAAAGATAGACTAACGCGGACAAATGTCAATATTTGTTTCCTCGACCTGGCCAAAAGTGAAGCGGCCCACTGGGAATTCTCCCGATTACCCACCCCGGGACTGATTCAGTCTTACTCTTCTTGGACTGAAGACAACTCCTGCGATGCTATGGATAAATAGCCTTTCACACGCCGCTAGGGCAGGTAGCCGATGTACAGAAACATTTCTTGCAAATACGGCCACAGGTGTATGACATTATATTCACCACTACCCCATGGGCGGATTATGAACTTTTGGGCCCCTGGGCCTAGATGTATTAAGGGCCCCCCACTAATTGTCGTATATGTGGGAGGGGGGTTTGGGGTACCTCCCCCAGAATTTTTTTAATTTGTTTGATGTGATTTCCTGTATTCTGGTGCATTTTGGGGATTGACAATACTAAATTCAATCAGATTCATAGCCTACATCCTGGTTTGTTGATATTGAGGCAATGATTACATGCAAAGGCTTGGGCTTCAGGGCCCTCTGACCCCATGGACCCCTGGGCCTGGGCCCGGTAGGCCCGTGCAGTAATCCATCTCTGCACTACCCTGTTCACCGAGTTCACCACTATCGTCGGGGTGGTCGTCTATGATAACGGGAGGTCCTCCAGTAGGTGCTCGTGCTTCCATGGCGGTTTTAGTTGTGCGTCCTCCTCCTTTAGCAACAAACAAGAGCTGAAAGCCGAACAGCAGCAGTGCGCGTAATGCAATCTAGGAGCAGTGATTCGCCAAATCTCCCTTATTGCAGTCGCACACATTTTTTCTAATTTTATGTTTTAGTAACGAGTAACGAAGATGCTTAGTGGAAATATAACGGAGTAAAAGTATACATTTTATCTAGGAAATGTAGTGGAGTAAAAGTGGAAGTTGATATAAATTTAAATAGCGAAGTACAGATACGTGAAATTTCTACTTAAGTACAGTAACGAAGTATTTGTACTCCGTTACATTACAACACTGGGAGCATGACCCTATTCATCAGTTTTACACTAATTGGGTTAGCCAGGACCCACCCACCTACATATTCTCTACCAGGCAGGCCCAGCAGGAAGAGGGTCAGCACGGTGCGTCCCACCCAGAAATGCCCACGTCTGAAGGATCGCCTCCCTGGTGGCCCACTCGTGGGGAGCCACAGGCACCACAATGACCAGGAAGGGATTCAGCTTCTGGCACAGGTGAGGTTCATCCAAGACGAAGGGGTAGTTACCTGGATACTTGACATAATAATGATTCAGGGGTTGCCGTTGGCGACCAGCTGCAGCCCAGGACAAGTGAATGTCTCGGTTGCGTAAGATCCACCTCTGAGTCCAGCCCAGTTGCGTGCGAACATCTGTTCTGCGAAACAACATCACCCCGCAAATCACAGCCGTGACAACCAGCACCAGCAAATGCCTCCAACGGTAAGGATGCTTAGCACAAATACTTTTACTTGGCTGGGTTGCTTTACACCTGAAAATGAAATCAGAGGAAGAAACTGTCATGATTTGGGACTTTTTCTGACCTCTACTAGCCGCTATGGACTCTTTTTTTAAAAAATGTTTTAGTTGTCTGATCATGTGTCTTGTTTTGGTGCTCCATGTGCTCCTCTGCTTCTCATGTGTTTCCCGCCATCTTGTATTTCCCCACCTGAAACTCATCTTTGTATGTCATGATAAATTAGTTTGTGTATTTAAACCAGGGGTGGGCAAACTTTTTGGCTCAAGGGCCACATTGGGTTTTGAAAATTGGCAGGCGGGCCGCACAACAGCCCACCACCACCCCCACCCCCACTACACACAAAAAAAAAAAAAAAAAATTAGCCTATAATTTAGTATGAAAAGTACTTCTTTTAAAATATGAATTGCTTAAAAATACTGCTAATTTTATGTTGTTTAACAAATGTATAAATTGTGCACTGTCGCTTTAAGACAGTCGCTTTTAATTCATGTATTTCTCAATGATCTTCTGCCTGCTCCTTATGGCTAGTGCTGTATCTACGGCTGGGGCCCTCTCACAGTTTTAAATGGTCAGTAGTGGGAACTACTGTTGCCTTCATGATTTCCTTTTAAAAGTTTCTTATAAAAAGGAGATATCAATTATCAACAATGACAAGCCAGCTGGAACCTGTGGCTCTCTCTCCCTCTCGTGAGTGCAGACGCGTTCCCAATTAAATGGATCGCATAATGTTCACGTTAGATCTGCTGCAAAGGAGATCACTAAGAGTTAACTTCGTTTAACATGATGTTATCTCTATTTAACATGATGTTTTGACATTGACATTGTAAACATTCTCTAAGGGGGGTGAAAAGCAGTTTGCAGTAAAGCTATAACCAACGTCGCCTCTATCGCGAAGCAAAGAGCATAGTGTGTGCACCCTCTCAGCAAGCTGTCTCCTGAACCTCCTTACAGTGTCGGACAGAGAAAGAGATGGAAGCGACTGGCTACTCAGATAACGTCCACGTAAGTTGATATTATATGTCATGTCTGTTAACGTTACTTTGTATATAATGTACATTATAATCTAGCGCTGGCTGGCTAGCCAGCATATAGTTTCGTCGACTAAAGTTTTTCCATAGAAGCTAGAAGTTCTAGTTCTAGATCAGAACCAAAGAGTATAGAAGTTACTTCGTTACTACTCTTTGATAGAACAATATGATTTGTCATTGTCATACCATTGTATGTCATACCATCTCTGATTAAACTGTATCATTCATGGAGCAAAATTGGAAATGTCCCCCCTTTTCATCGTTGTGTTGTCAGCTAGCACTATAATGTTAGCAAATGGTAGCTAGCTTCTTGGGGTTTCAAACTGAATATGTTTTATTATGATCAAGAGACCCTAGTTTAACAGTATTTCTACAGGCTGATTTATGCTTTAACCTTGTGTTGTTTTTATTTGATACTTCTGTGTCAGTAATTTGTGTGTAGATTGCAAATTATGTGTTGTATGACGATAGAAATGTTCTTAATGTCATTGGTTCTTAATTAACTCATTGTATAGACCAAGTCATGTGTGTGTGCAGAGAAGGTGAAATTATATTTATTATGATACGATGCAAGGTATATATGTGTGTGAGAGAAACAACTGATTGTCTCTTATAGACAGGTCCAGAAACATTAGGCCTAGTTTTTGGTCAAAGTTTTCTCCATGGATTCCTGGTCAGAACCCCTATTGGAACAGATTAAAACTTGGGGCATGTTGAATCCAATATGGCCGCCGTATTCCAAAATGGCACATTTTTACACACTTTTTGCTATGCTATGGGGACATTTCCAGTAAAAACAGTGTCATTTTAGCAAAAAACTGTCCTTTTCTATTAAATACATATTTACAGAGGTTTACTGATGATTTTAAAACCCTAAGTATTTTTCTAACAATTTTAAATCATTTAAATTATAATTTTGTCAGATATTTGTTAAATATCAGAAATCATCAAATTTCCTTCAAACACAAACCTCTTACAGGTTAAATACAGTTCAAATAAATTGGGTACCTTAACTTAAACAAATTAAAACATGGCATTTAGACATTTTCCCAAAAACTCAATATAAATTCAATAATATCCCCAAAATGGCGAATTTTTGGGCCTACACTTTTGACTAAGCTAGAGTTTTTTTCCCTATTAAAAACATTTTGACAAATGTTAATTGATATAAGAAACAAGATAAATTCCATAAAGGTGACGGAATTATAAAAAAAATACTATTTTATCACTCGGCTAGATATATAGTTACTATTATTCTATTATTATATTAATAATAATAATAGTAATACTATGCTGAGATACTACTGCTGAGAGAAAATGACGTAAATCCAGAGATGGAAATGATCTTAGTAACTACCAGCCTTTGCTATCTATCACCTTTTTTATTCACTGTTACACTTGCAAAAAAGACAATCCATCAGAGCAAGATGAACAGTGGACAGTGAGATAGACTGAGGACAATGTCTCTGGCACTGGCACCGACCAGACATGGACACTGAAACTTGATTTATCTTAATGAATACCTTTGCAAGATACAACACACATTGTGAAACACTTATAAACACACACTAATAAACATGTCCACTGTTGTTTTCTCTGGAATTGATTTGTTTGCCATTGGTGGTAATGGATTTCCAAATGTACGGGCAATCTAAATTTTACAGTTTATGTGTGTAATCAGCTGATATTAGATTGTATGTATTTGCAAAATCATGTAGGTTTATCCTTTACAACATAAGAAAGATCAGACCTTATCTGACACAGGATTCTACACAACTTCTTGTTCAGGCCATGGTCATCTCCAAGCTGGACTATTGCAATTTACTATTAGCTGGCTTACCTGCTTGTGTAGTAAGATCGTTACAGCTGATTCAGAATGCTGCAGCACACCTGGTCTTCAATCAGCCAAAGAGGACACATGTAACTCCTCTCCTAGTTACTCTCCATTGGCTCCCTAGTAGCCAGAATCTATCTATAAAGTAAGAAGCGTCTGTGTGTGCACGCATATCTCGCTGACCGTTTGTCAGGTGTCTTCCTATGGGCATGAGTAAGTGCAGTGCCAAATTTGACGTTGTTTTAATAAGAAATGCAAAATATATCGTTAAATATAGGCTATCGGTAAAAGAAGCACATAGGCTTTCGCCGCTAGCCATTCCCCCTCCCACACACCACTGTACTGTAAGCTACCAAGTGAGGATAGAAGCAGGGCTTTGGCAGAACTGGATCAGTGTAGTTACACGGGTAAAAACTTATCATGTCTGACCTCAACAATAAAGTGAACTCCGCGGATTTTGCAACACGCCAAGACACAGGTATGCAGTGGCTCTTCAAAATGACGTAAAAAATGATGTGGAATAAACGGACACTTCGAATAGCCCAGGCTACTTTGAACTGTCTGTAAACTTTGAATAAGCAAACGACATTTCCAAATGCAAGGTCTTAAATTGAAACGAGCGATAATGGTCCCGAATTAAAGAACGTCTCAGAATGCCACACATGCAAAGCATAACCAGCGACAAGCAACGAGTGGCAGACATAGTGTGATGTCACTTAGGCCACAGACTGTTTTTGAGTCACACCGTTGCAAATTTCATATGATGCATCATTCCACAAAATGTTTTTTTTTCTCTATCATCAAGTTATTCAATAGGCTAAGCATATAGCCTTGACTCAAAACAGCTGTTAGGATTATGTAATTTTGATTTGTAAAAAATGTCACATGTAGCCATGCTTAAATTCTGCTCACTTCACATATTATATTATTATATTATCTGTAGGCATATTATTGAATGCTTACCAGGAATTGTGTTTTTCTATTTTCAAAGCAGGCCTACCCGCAGGCATGTAATTGGACTACAGGAATAGCATGTTTGAACGGGCACTGCACTAGTTAAATTTAAATATCTCACTTTGGCCTATAGGACACTGACCGGATCTGTTCCTTGTTATTTTAATTCAATGATCAAGACGTACATCCCCAACTGCCCACTGAGGTCTTCTGAAGAGCGTCTGTTGTGTCGACCAGTCATAAACGCTAGGTCAAATTCAAGACTCTTTTCCTCAGTGGTTCCATGCTGGTGGAATGAGTTGCCCAGTGCTCTCTGTTCCTGTGATAGTTTTAACAGGGGTCTAAAGACATATCTGTTCAACATGCACTTAGTTCATTAAGCACTTCTTATGTGTTATGGTTTGTATAGTATTGTTTTGTTTTCATTAGGCTGTTGATTAATTTGACATTGTTGTTTATTATTGATATTCTCCATAATGTAGTCTTACTATGCTATTGTTATTATTGACTGAATGTACATTATTGTTTATTATTGCTATTTTCCCTTTTTTCATTGTTTATTTCATTAGGCTATTAATTGGATTGACATGGTTGTTTATTATTGCTATTCTCCTTATTATATAGTCTGACCAACATCTTAATTTGTTCCCTGTTAAATTTTAAGTATTATATTGTTTTGTATTTGTATGTCACTTTGGACAAAAGCGTAACCATAACCATATGCAATAGGAAGCAAATAAAGGTAGCCTACACATCATATTACAAGAGTGGCTTTAAACGTAAGAAAAAGGTCATGATTTATCCTTTTTTGGTCATTCAAACATGTAGATGATTTTTATTCACATAATTACTAGGTTGTTGCCTTTTCTATCCAGTAGGTGGCAGTCCAGGATAAGAAATAGAGCAGTAGTTGAGTAGAAAAAGACGGTAGGAAAAACGAGAGTATGCCCATGACATTTTAAAGAATGACAGGCTACACTCTCTGAAAAAATGGTACCGCTTAGTACCTTAAAAGGTACAAACGCTTGTCTCTGTGGCAGTACCTTTGGAGGGTACAGAGCAGTACCTTACAAAAGGGGCACATAATTGTACCATCATGTTTTGTACCTTCAATTGTCCCATCTGTACCTTCAATATATATTTTGAATAATACTGCTACATCTTCATATGCTGTATACTAACAATTAGGGATGCACGATATATCGGCGGCCGATATATTATTAGCCGATAAATGAAAAAAATGAAAATATTATTATCGGTCCGATAACAGAATTCTGGCCGATAATTTGCGCCGATATTTTTAAAGTCCTAATTTAGGCCTACGTAAGGTCCGTCTGGCTACACTGAGCTAGGCTACTTGAGCTTGGTTGGCTATAATTTTTCCTCAATATAATGTCCAATTATTCATTAATAATTCCAAAATATTCATGTCCAAATATCCATTAATAATTCACCACTCTAACAAAATCTGTGGATATGCGTTCATTTGGGAATCTGTGCATCTCAAAATCCTCTCGTGAATGATCCGCCATTTAACCTTAACAGAGCTGAGCTCAGCCCTATCTAGAGCCGTCTTGTGCTGGTGTGTTTGCACTTTACCGCTGGTCGGGGAAACAAATAAACAAACTCATTAGTGGGACGAGTGTAATGACCCTCTCTAGTGCAGGTGTTAATTGTGATGATAATGTATGACTCCACACGTACTCTTCTCACTGTTTTTATTTCTCTGCATTCACAAATAAAACAAAGAATCCACTGAGATTAGGCGATGACGACTGCATACCCAAATCTCCAGACAGACTAGTTCTGACTGCTAGCATTGTCTATGCTATTCCTGAACATAGATAAAAAATAATGCATAGCTTGTTCAATTCAGTTTAAACAAACATAAATCATGCAGAAGAAACAACATACAGAGTTGGCACACGTTTCACGTTGTGATCGTATAGTTTTTTTCCATTGAATTCACAACAAGCATTGATTCATTAACAGTATAAACAACGCACTGCATTCACAAATAAAACAAAGAATCCACTGAGATTAGGCGATGGCGACTGCATACCCAAATCTACAGTTAAAAGCAAAAAGGAAATCAAGAAATTGCAAGTGTTTTCTTCATAAAGATAGCTAACATAACGTGGCTGCCAAAAAAGACGTAGCCCACAATAGCTCGATTAGATACCATCTTAGACAACACTCTAGCATTACTTGCAGAAATTATCTATTAATACAACTTATGTATATAATTTATTTTAACCAGTGTGGAAGACAAACATGTTATTTTATATTAAAACACAAAATTATTCACGGAGCACTCTCTATGCACAGCTTACCTCCAGCAGACTAGTTTTGACTGGAGTGCGGAGGCAAATGCTGCTCAAAAATATTGAAATGCAAAGTAGAAATGAAAATACAATTGCAGTAAAATGTCTCATGTTTTAAACTCATGTGAATGGAACGACATATGAAAAAATTTAAACATATAAAACCAATGTATATAAAAAATAAAGATTACAATAACAATGTAATATCATAATTTTGAAAGAATTCACTTTATGTAGGTGAGGTTATTTTCAACTCTGTTACACGAGTACATAAAGTAGGCCTAGTTCTAAGTTGTGTTTTAGTATTATATTTGCATTACTTTAGCTTGGGTTTGTATTGTTACCTAGAAATATGCTAACCATTCGTTGCTTCAGTTCCAGACAGGTCATCATAATAAGTTATTAAAACCCTCGGCTAATCTGTTTTCCTTTCTGCTGCAGAAGGTTGTCAGCGCAACAGAGTAGACGGACATAAAGATACAGTCTGAGGAGTTGCAGCTTTATTCAGTTACCCGCAGTTGAAAACCCAAACCTAAGTTTCCCTCACAAACTCTGATTTGGTGGCTATACTGTAGCTTATTCCAAGCTGAGCGTTTATGAGCGTTTAGTCCTAAATGAAAACGATTCAAACTCTCTAGCCACTCACTCGCAATTCACTGACGCCAGGGTTCACTTAAAGGAGCCACACACATACTGTAGGGCTGGGCTACTGTTATGTTGTTGACTGCCGCCTATTGAGGACTATTATGAGTTCTGTCCATCATTTGGTGGTAGGTAAAATTACCGCAATAAAATTATGCTTATTAAATGCTTTCCCAAATCACTTTTCAAGAGTAATATTATGGGTTATCGTATCAGTATCGGCCACAACAAACCAATAAATATCATTATTGGCCCAAAAATTCCATATCGGTGCATCTCTACTAACAATCAGCTTGCGACAGCAACAGAGAGCGGCCCTACAAGTTCTTTCTGCATTATTTTCTGTAAACCTTTTCAGATATTTAACACTTTTAAAGAGAACCACAAAAGAGTTGCTATACACTCTAAAAACAGATTAGTTGGATTAACCATGATATCAATCAATTTTAACCAATGTCATCATGTAATATGTGTCCGAATAACAAATTAGTTAGATTGACAAATTGGACTTTAGTTAAGTTTTTAACCAATTTTCATCAGTTGACAAATTAACCTATCCCACTAGGTTGCACTAACCAATTAGATTGTGTATTAAGTGTCCAACTAACTATTAGTCAAATTGACAAATCTGACTTAGTTAAATGTTAACCAATTTTCATTAGTTGACATATTAACCAATCTAACTAGGTTGTTTTAACCATTAGATCGTGTAATATGTGTCCGACTAACATATTAGTCAAGCAGATTGGTTAAATTTTCAACCAATTTTTCTCAGTTGAAAAATTAACCAATATAACTAGATTGTTTTAACCATTAGATCGTGTAATATGTGTCCGACTAACATATTAGTTAAGCAGATTGGTTAAATTTTCAACCAATTTTTCTCAGTTGTAAAATTAACCAATATAACTAGGCTGTATTAACCAACTAACTGATAACTAAATAGTTTATTGACAAATAACCAATGACTTAAGGTATTTTAAACAAGTTTACTGTTTAAAGACAACCAGCAACAAAACAACCCACCCATACACATATTCACCCACCTAAAACGAAACAAAAAGCATACAGGCTAATATACATAAGCATACATACAGGTGTAGTCACATACATTTAAACGCATAACCATGATCAAACTGGCATGGTGTTGCCCTCATCTGATATGAACTCAACGGATTTACACACAAACACATACATTACAGCACACACCCATACATATATAAATATTCACCCACCTAAAACAAAACAAAAAGTGTACAGGCTAACACATAACCATGAGCAAACTGGTGCACAATCAGAGCACAAGCCCTCATCTGTACACACACACACACCCACCACATATATAAATATTCATACAAAACAAAAAGTGTACCCACACACATACACAATCACACACATACCCACCACATGCATACCCTCATACACACACAGGTAAACACGTTCACATACACTGCCAAGTTGTTCCTTGTTTCAGGCATTCCTCATTCTTGGATTTTAGAAGGCCGGCTATATCTGTTGCAGGCTGGAGCGACAGAAAAAAACAAAAAAACAAAATATGAATATAAAAGAAAGTAAGCATATATTACAATTGACCGTGTCCATGAATATAATTAAGGTGCTCTAAGCGATGTTTATAAGCGAAAACATTTTTGTCACATAAAACAAATATCACCTGACCATCAACTAGCTGCCTGTCCCCTGAATACACTGTAAAAAAAGCGCGGTCTCTGGACAGCCCAGGCTCCAAACATGGCCAACAAAAACAGCCTGGTCCAGCCTGGACCATGAAACATAACATATTGTTCCAGCCAATCACTGATGAGATGCACGTTCAGGAGAGTTTCAGTTGCATGGGAGGGAGGGGGAGCGAGGGGTGAGCTAGCTCTCTGTTTCCTTTGAATGTCAACAGAAGTGACGTTACCGAACATCGCTTAGAGCACCTTTAATGCAAACTACTCGGCTTGTGTGACAAATAAAAGCAACCCCACACTAGCAGCTTAGAAGTCAGGTGTGATAGTTAGAAGTAATGCAGATGTGCACTATATACACACCACCAATATGTGACCCTGCAAGGGGAAACCAGTCGCTTTGGTAGTTATTGTGCTTACATGAACAACCATACACTAAGCTTTCCAACGATATGTATATCGAGGGTATTGCAAAAAGTATCACTAAGATAACCGCATCCAAAGTTGGCGTGGTTCTCCTGTTACGATACGCCAGAAGAGGAGAAAATCACCTTTTTAAGTAAATTGTCACGTGCGATAGTGTGAGGGCACAGCTAGTATTAGCCTTACAGTAGCAGGTGATCGATTTTTTTGAAGCACTGGATGACTGACTATGTGCAGTTTCATCAACCGACATTGAGTGTCTTTTTCTGCCCCCCTAGTTAATACCTGAGACGGTCATAAGGTGTCACTATATAATATAATTAATGTATTTCGGGGAAGTAAGGGGAGAGGAAGTCTGTGAGACACAGATTGTGTATAGGCTTTTAAAATGCGCTTAGGCCTACGCCAATGGAAAACGCATCCCTAAAATGACGCCAGGATATTTCTAAAAGTTTGTGCTTTTGACCGTTCATGTGCCCTGAAAGGCAATTCTTTCACATTCATATTCTGTAAATGGTTACATCTGCCAAGAATGATGGGAGAGCTGACACATTGAGTAACGATAGTAATGAGTAACATTTTAGCTCTACCGTAAAACCTTATAGTAAGGCGTGGACAGAGAGAATGACTGCTAATGTGTTGAATCTTCACCTAAATAAAGTCAGGGTTTAACAGTCTAAATCAGTGGTCTCCCCAGCGCACCTTCTAAAAATAGCCAACAGGTCGCCTGCAGATCACGCCTCTAAAAACACCCTCCATTGTGAAGTTTTCAATAGATATTTAAGTCTAGACCAGAACCATTTTAAGAATGTATATGGCCATACATCTACAACATTAAATTGATATTGGTGATACCTTACAAATTGTAGCTGCGTTAAATTTTAGCCTTTGGCTCCAAATCCGTTTCACATTCAATCTTTAAAGGGGAACTTGGCAACTATTTCAACGTAATAAACCCGTTTAGAAATCATTTGGATGGTTAAATGACCTGTTCCGGTGAAAATGGTGACTTTCCCCGCTGCGTCTAGCGTCCCCAGGCGGAAAACCAACCTTGCAACATTGAGACTACCGTCCCGGAAAGAGAAGTGAGAAACAAGAAACTCGTTTTAAATCGTGTTTCTTACCTTGTAACATCCACATAGTTCTGCCAAACTTATGCTAACCGTTTGCTAGCTTGTAAACAAATCCATGTGCTTTATCGTTACCTTTTCCCACAGTTTGAAATAGCATAATGCACAATTTCTCCAGCAGAGGGGGAAATCCTGCCAAGTTTCCCTTTAAACAACAACGGAAGCGGAGCGCATACACGCTGCTTGCATTCGACAGCATACAGTCTACACTTTCATATTGTGAACAAATTTCACGGATAAACATACGTTTTGACTGTTAAAGCAACACCAAATAACTTTCCCTCTGCACGCACGCTATTTGTTTATCCAGCACCGGCTTTGCAAATAACGATGTCCACAGACAAGGTAGAATATTTTGCACGATTTATGAAAGTACGATGTATTGCGACATCAGATGCAAGTCAAATTTGTAGTTTCTTATGTCTTGAACCATCGAACTACAGACCGACATTCATACCTAGGATCTGGCAAACTTACATAGATGCGGTTATAGCCGATAGAGGTCCGCAGTTTAATGCAGAAGTGCCGTTCACCCTGTTACAAGTTGATGAACCACTGAAACGATTTTGGAAACATTATTTTAAGGTACAAAAACTCTTTGGTGTTGCTCTAAACCCTGACTTTATTTAGGTGAAGATTAAACACAGTTAGCAGTCATTCCATTTGTCCACGCCGCTATAAGGTTTTACAGTAGAGCTAAAATTTACTCATTAGGCTACTCGTTACTCAATGTGTAAGCTCTCTATCGTTCTTGGCAGATGTAACCTAATATGAATGTGAAAGACTTGCCTTTCAGGGCACGAACGGTCAAAAGCAATTAACTTTTAGAAATATCCTGGCGTCATTTTACGGACCAGGAGAAGTTTTCCATTAACGTAGCACATTTTAAAAGTGGGCCTATAGCCTGCACAATCTGTGTACACAGAACTTCTTCTCCCCTTACTTCCCCCGAAATACATTAATTCTATTCTATAGTGACACCTTATGACCGTCCCAGGTATGAACTAGGGGGCAGAAAAAGACACTCACTCGGTTGATAAAACTGGACATAGTCAGTCATCCGCTTCAAAGTCACGCTACTGTAAGGCTAATAATTGCTGTGTCCTCACATTATCGCACGTGACAATTTACTTAAAAAGGTGATTTTCTCCTCTTCTGGCGTAATGTGACAGGAGAACCATGCCAACTTTGGATGCGGTTATCTTAGCGATACTTTTTGCAATACCCTCAATATACATATCGTTGGAAAGCTTAGTCAATGGCCGTTCATGTTGTAAATTTTACCAAAACGACTGGTTTCGCCTTGCAGGGTCACATTTCACAGTGACCCTACACTTCTGAGCAGTAGTATGTCTGTGTGATATCATACCTTATCGCAACATTGCCTGCAGCAGCACTTGCCTTCTTGCTTACACGACCTTAACATAGATCATCCCCCATCGGACTTGCAAAAGCAGGCTGGGACTGCTGGGTGGCACCTAAAAAAAATAAAACACCATTTGCCATACATCTGGTTATTGTTGATTAAGATCAAAATCATAGCATTAAAAAAATAAGGAAAGGTAAGTCAATCTGGCGTACAAAAATAAATTATAAATACCTTCTGAAGGCACACTTGCCGCCATCACCATCTATGTTAATTCTTGATATCAGTTTATTTGTGAGGACTCTGTCAATAAAAGATAGGATTAAACCAAATTATGCATGCATTACCACCAACACAATGGTAAACGTGGCTAAATTGCAAAATTCAAGACCATTTTAAGTAGCTGCAATAATCATGATTAGTTTCTGTATTAAAGGTTGTATCAGCGATAGCTAGCTCGCTACTCTCTCCCCCTCTCCCCGCATACAATTAAAACTCTCCTAAACGCAAGATCTTGTCAGTTATTGGTTGAAACACTTTATTTTGCCTTTGAGTGTTTGCCAACCCTTGTTGGTAGCAATTGTTTTTGTGTACAGATCTCAGAGCCTAGGCTGCCTACAGAGACGCATTTTTTTTGACGGCCTGCTTATGGGGCAGACAGCTAGCAGATCGTTAGGAAAGATTAGATGAATGTGATCATTTATGTTTGGGCCTTTTTTGGGCCTGAAATCGCTGATACAACCTTTAATGCATTACATAGCACATATGTCAAACAAATTAGAGAATGCACAATAACATACCCCATAGCCCTCACCATGGAAAAAAAATATATTCAAAACACAAACACTTACACCGCGTTGAAGGCAGCAGCGATGGCTACTAGACATCATCAAGCAGCAGGTAGTGCCATCAGGACAGACCAACTTTGACCTAGACAGTTGATGGAGCACACATAGCAACAGACACATAAAAACAGGGGATAAACTAAACACAGTTACAGACACAAATACATCCTCAAATACTTTTTGTTTACTTCTATACTATTTGGTAAAGTTGCAAGCAGTCTACAATGAAAGTAATGAGCGGTACGAAATTATGATTTATTTATGTATTTTTGGACAACATAGGCTACCGGTAAGTAAAGCGGGTAAGTAAAGCGGGAGATGTGTGTTGCTTATACTGTAAGCTGCAAAGCGCTGTGTGAAACACTAGAAAGGGTGTGTCGCAGTTCTGCCTTTTCACACCGCGACACAGGTTCGTGGATATGAGTATTGCGATTTAGGTTTCAAATTGCATATCGTTAAGCCCTAATGTAATTGTATGTGTGTGTGTGTCTCTACCTGATGAGTGAACTCTCTTGGCGGGCCCGTGATGGAAGTGGCACACATTTGGAATATTCCAGAATGCACTCAGCATTCTCAGGGAAGCAGTCCTCATAACACACAGTCTGTAAACAGAGGGAACAGAAGGAGACTAAGATTAATAAATTAAAAAACACACAGAACATGAAAAGACCATCACTGAAGCACTGCACACTCACATGCATGTTAGAGTAAACACATGTCTCAGAGCACACACACACACACACACACACACCCCAAGTTAGCAAGGTAACGTTAACAACTTTCATCTGTGTCTCATGGTAATAGACATGTAAAGACACTTTAAATGTAGCGGCTAGCTAAGTTAGCTAGAGCTAACCTACTTGTGCCAGATATTTCATTCAAACTAAGACTCTATTCATAACGACATCTCAGACAGAATTATTGCTAGATATGATATTAACACATCATTCAACACAGATATTCCACATAATGGTGAAGTTAGTTACTGGAAAAGTTAACATTCACAGCTAACATCGCTAATAGCATGTATGTTAGCTCGCTAGCTAATTCTAACATATTTGGTTAACATTCCATTATGAAAACAATAAAAGCTATATTTCTAATAAATTCCCGTTTTCAATTGACATACAAAGTACTTTAATTCTTACCTTGAATGATAAGGACAGGCAGAGTTTGAACAGCTTACACATGTAGTCAGCTGCATGACAGAAAAGTGACAGTTGAAGTCACTGGTGGCTGGAGTTGAAATGTCAGTCAGGGGTGGGGATGGGAATTGCTGTGTGCGCTGCGCTTTATCAAGAGTGTTAAAAACAATCGTAGCCTATGTGAAAATGATTAACTGTTGCCATTTCAGACTGTTACATTGAAATTGCTACTAAACTGATTGATAGAAGTGTCCAAACAATAGTAACATTAGCCTAGTGGGCTATTATTACTACTATTATGATTATTATGGTTCTCATATGGTGTGACGTCAATTTCAGATCAATTTGACTGATTTAACATTAATCATATTGACCCAAGTTTTATAGTGACTACATGTCCCTGTTGAACCTCTTTACAATCACAAGCAAGCCAGCTTGTAAAGCTAAAATAGTATGAAATTATGCTCAACATGTTGGTCAAAGCCTTGACTAATTCTTGACATCAAATTGACATCAAGGTGCCCGCTGGGTAGGGTATAGCCTACACTTTTTAGGACTAGCCTATACAGGCTGCAACTTCACATGAAAAAAAGTTCACTTCCCCTCAAATAGAAGACACAATTCAAGCAAGTGGTCCACACAAAATGCACCGCACTGGTGCATCTGCCAATTTAAGACCTAAATAAATATAGGCTATTTAATATAGGCTATTTGGTTTGTGAACCACTCCGCTTCAGTCAAGGGCTCGATGGGAGCACGACACAGTCCAAACTGCAGGGTCCCCCTGGGGAATGCAAGGGGCTGAAGGCATTGAGCGCCTTTAAGAAAACTATGTATAAGTCTATGTGAATCAACAGTCAAATCCTCCACTTAGATAGATAGATAGATAGATACTTTATTGATCCCCAAGGGGAAAAAAAAAAAAAAAAAACATTAAACTTTAACATGCTATGCAGAAATGGCAGCCATGTACACAGGACCTATAGGCCTAGCCTACTTTCACAGAGGGGGCCTTACCCTAATCAAGAAAATTCTGTCATAATTTCAATATAGCCTAACAAAGGCAAAGTGTAGGCAAAACTCCTGAAGCTTCACAAATACAGGCTAGGCCTATTTTATATTTTAAATGTTAGACTTCAAAGACCTAATGAAACCCTGGATATGGTACATTCAATGTAAACCGATAACTCTTGGTTAAATTAACAGATAGCTGGTTAAACAATAATATTTGTTATTTCATTTTCTTAAAGTGAGTGCTGACCAATTAAATTGGTTGTTGAGAAAAAAAATCCATGAACAAATGAGATAGGTTATCCATTAACCAATGTGTCTTAGTTAAATTAACCAATATTTGCTTAACTAATGATGTTGGTTAATGAATAACTAATGTATTGGTTTAATAATTACCAATATGTTTGTTAAATTAACTAATATATGCTTAACCAACGATATTAGTTGTTTTTTTAACCAATCTGTTTTTAGAGTGTAGGGACTGCCCTACA
The DNA here is from genome assembly GCF_017589495.1 of Alosa alosa. Taxonomy (NCBI): domain Eukaryota; kingdom Metazoa; phylum Chordata; class Actinopteri; order Clupeiformes; family Clupeidae; genus Alosa; species Alosa alosa. The sequence continues at coordinate 19,453,163 of NC_063199.1, forward strand.
CTCTAAAAACAGATTGGTTAAAAAAACAACTAATATCGTTGGTTAAGCATATATTACGAAGGACCAAACAAAACATACCCCAAATGATGTTTTCAGGAAGGGATACTTGTTGGCGGCTTCAACAGCTGACATTCCACCCTGTAGCAACTCGCGTCTTTCTCCAGAGAAATGTGCACCTCATTTTTTCCTCCACAATGGCACTATCTGGTTGAATCCGTTCATACTGCATTTTAGGGGTCGACCAATTATCGGCCAGGCCGATTATTAGTCAATGTAAGTTGATGCAGAACTGTCGGCTGAGTGAAAAAAAAATTCTATCGGTCTGTCCGAGCAGAGCATTAATGTGACCACCCCATTACTGAGAGGGGTTCTTCCAGAATCGGGAAGGACAGAAGACATCACTGGAGCAGATAGACTGCACACAAGGTCTGTCTCAAATATTTTCATACTATTTCCGTGCAGTGTTGGAACTGGTCGTCTTAAGGTAGTCCTTTGGTACAACGCAATTTAAGTATTGATTTCTATCTATTTACATTGATTGATCATTGAAAATAATGTAAACCTTAACACTGTTACTCAGGATGAAGAATGTCTCTCATATAGCTAGGCCGCAAACTAGCATTGATTTTAAAAATGTCCACTGGTGCAACACACTGTCCTATAGTACAACATGAAGTCAGTTTTACTTATTTTTTTCCTTTACTCCTATCATAATGAACCTTAACATAGTGAAAGCAAACATGTAAACAAAAAAAAATGTATTACAAGATGTATTGAAACATGTGTTTAACCCTTTATAGGGCACTCATTGAAATATTTGGAAATGCTATATTTTAACCTCAGAAAGCTAATGGGGGATGGGACAGGACATTTTTAAAAAAAAAAATAACTATCAATATTTTTCACCTTTGTATTGCAAATTAAGGTCAATGAAGTTACCATATATGGGCACTTGCCCGTCTAGGGTAAAAAGAATGACTGAGAGTGAATTTTTAAAAATATGAGAAAAACACACAAACTGCAAGGAACATTTATTTAGAGACATCTCTGTCATCATCACTGGTGGTGTAGTCACAGGTACCGCGAGGGACAGCCTTCTTCTCCATCTCAGTCCTGTTGTCCCTGGCTGTTCCTGTGTACCAACAGTTTTTGCTCTTGAGGTATCGCACAATCTCTAGGCCACTAAATGTCAATGTAAATGTAATTGTCTGCAAGATGGTTTTTGGGCTGGAGGAGGACATGGTGCTGGCCAAGATGGAGACTGGCTGGCTGGGGACCCCCATGACTTGTTGGTCACGTGTCATTGGGACATTTAGGGCTGTATTTTGCACCCTGGCGCATGGCGTAAAACTTGTTTTCCACCCGGCGCAAATTCCTTATTTTGCACGTTTATTTTTTAAAGGACAAGTTCGGTATTTTACACTTAAAGCCCTGTTTTCAGATAGTTTATGATTAAATAGAACGTTTAAGATTGAAATTTGGACACATGCTGCTGTCCTGAGAATTTTCTTTGGTAGCCCCCCCACCTCCACAAAGGCTGCATAGGTGCACTGGAACAATCTTTCTAAAACACATTACACTTTCGTTTACAAAGACGTGAAACTCACCGAGTGGTCAAGGGTGTTCACTGATATGCTCACACAAAAATCGCTGCAAAAGATGCTTTCCAACATCTTCCAGTAGCAGCAACTGGAATCCATGCATTTCCACAGAATTATTTTTGGAATCTGATCCCTTATCATACCTGTTCATTCTTACTCGTCGCTCGACTTATCATGACTAAATTCAAGATGGCTGCAAACGCTAAACTTCATGAAGATACTGTCTTGTAAGTAAACTACCAGTGCTTTTTCAATGTTCTCAATGTCTCGTTTTAAATGTCAGGGCCCTCGGAAGTCTACCAATGAAGTGTGGAGATACATTGAGCCTCGTAAATGGTGTAAAACAGTGATTTATTTGCATGGCTAGCCCGATGCCGAAGCACCACCATTGAAAAAGCTGTTGGTAGCATCGGCTAAATAGCGCCAGATTTTGGAGTGCTGGGGACAAGCCGAGATGGGCTATGAGACATACGTTCACACTCGGTATCATGTTTCAACACTCTTTAGGTCAATATCACACCGGAATTCTCCTTTAAATATAGGCTATCCTAAACGTACGCATTTACACGGTCAGTTAGGCTATTCTCCGCCAAGCAAGGTCTCGTTCCTTGGCAGACGCTCAAGTATTGCTCTTTTTGTTATTACAGTTCTCTCCTCGTAAGCCTCGAGGAGAATTTGCTACTCCGCCTCTGGAAAATACGGTGCTCTTCGTTTCGCCGGTTTCACTCATGGTTTCGACTCTCAATAGATGATGCCTTTATAAGTTCGCCGTGAACACGCACAACTCTAGGTTATCTAACACAGGGTTGATTGAACTAACTGGTAACCAGTGTTTTGGAACCGACAGCTCGGGTTAAGTCGCCACAGGTTCAGACAACCCAGAGGTTAAGTTTTATCTCAGTGTTTGTTAAACCCAGTTGCGTGGTCTTTGAGATAAATAGTATCTGGGACAAACTGTTATGATAAATGTAGAGAGGGCGCCAGGGCGGTGTTATTAATTGTCACCGTCAGATAGCCTACATCTAAACACATTTTCGTTTCAGCATTTTTGTGTTATGTTTCCACACATTGTCACTGATTCAATTATTTGAAGGCGAGCCAATGAAGTTGCTGCAGGACAGGTGTTACGATGCGGGCAGCAGAGTTTTGGACTAGTTATAGTTTATGGATGGATTTGTCAGGTAAACCATAGAGGAGAGAGTTGCAATAATCTAAGTGGGAGGTGACCAGGGTGTGAACCAGAATTTCAACACTGTTGGGGGAGAGAGATGGGATTTGAAAATGTCTGGCTACGCCACGCATAGTAATGTTATACACCATTTGAAAGCTTTGACTATTAGGAATCCAAAAATGACAATATAATAAAATATATATTTTTAAAAAAAGATAATAACCATAATAATAAGAATTGTGAGTGGAAAAGGTATTTTAATGAAAAATGTATGTAAGAAGTGTTGGATAGTATAATAATGATATTACTATGCAGCTATAAGGATGAAATGAAGATTCCTTGGGTTTTATACTAATTATAATGAATGTAACCCAGACATTTGGGTGAAGTCTCTGGGTACATCTTATAGTATATAAATTACATAATTCTTGGGGGGTATGTTTGATGTGGAAATATAATTGGGGCAAACTTAATATGCCTTGGGCTTATCTATCTTATCTGTCCAACATTCTCTGAATTAAATGACATTCTTTATTTTGTTGCACCGGTGGACACATTGTAGGACTACCACACCAAAAAGTGAATAATATGCAAAATATTTGAAGAATTAGAAATGGACACATTCAGTTTTGAATTATTCACATATAAAAGGGAATATAATTATGTCATTTGACATATCTTTGAATTATTATTTTTTTCACTTTGAATTTGAGTTCACGTCAACCACCCTTTTGCCTTTTGAGTGATAACAATAGGCTCTGAAAGGGGTACTTTGCATCGATGGCAAAATGTCTCAAGTGGAACAAGATGCCGAGGGAAGTCTACTGTCTGTGGCGTGGTGATATCTTTGGGCAAGTCTGATGGAAGGTTTTTGAATTCAAGCAAGTACCCTTTTACTGCCCTTTTCTTATAGAAAGCAGTGGCCTGCGCCAGTGGCATTTCATGGACCAGCTCCTTTATTGCACTATAATCGATGAATTCACCATTCATTCGAAGTCCAACACAGCTGATGAACGTCATTTGAAGCAGCTTTGGGGACTTGCCCAAGGGTGGATGTCATCTCTCTGCTGCCTCAAGCCAAGGCATCCCATTAAACTTGAACCTGTCAAGATTTCGTGAGTTGCTTAGCCCCGTTTCTATTTCCTGGCAGATGTCGTCCCCCATCATGCTGGCCAGTTGTGCTTCCTTTGGAACTTCACACTGTTCGGCATGTACTGCCAGGAAGAGGTTTGGCACCATCCGTGCACAGTACCTCTGTGTGTCCTTCATTCGGAGAACTAGGAAGAACTTCAACCCAAGTTCCTGAAATCCCAGGACCAGGTACTCCTCCACATTGTATCCAGCCTCCTCCATCAGCTTCCTCCCACGGCTAAATGTATGAGGGAACCCAAAGCTGTACTCCGTCCCCAGCTTCTTACACAGTCTCTCCACAGTAATGCTGCCAGTGAGGGACATCCCGTCTGGCAGCTTCTCACATCTTGGACATGCTGAATGTAAACGTTGTTGGCATTTAGCATCCCCTCCCGAGACACTGAAGAAGGAGCAAGAAAATCCGACCAGCAAGTGGAGGTCTCTGTCCTTTGCCTTCATGTCCATGGCAAAATGGACAGCCTCAACTTTTTCCAGGTCCAGAAACCCCAGGTCAAACTGCCCTTCCATTTTTTGCCCAAACTTGGTGATGCTTAGCCTGGCGGGGCCATCCTATATCATTGAGATGTATAGTCTGGCATCGAACCATTCACCTCGCTTAATCCAAGGGGCGGGCAGAGAATTGTCTTTCAAACTGCCTAGGCATGCAATAGGCCAGCGCACGACCATATCCATTATCCGGTCAGCAAAGCGGCAAATACATCCTTCTGCGAAAGTAATGACTTAAGTGCATTGTGTTGCTCAACTTTCAAAGAAAAGCACAAGTCCAACTCCTCCAAAGTTGGCGTAGCGCCGATTCAAACAACCGCTCTTCGTTCGCCATAGCCACCTTCCTTGTTGTTCACAGTCTTGGGACTGTCGTTATCCTGTTAAGCCCGCCTTAAGACTCTCTAACAAAATAGGCTGTGATTGGAGAACATCCACGGTGCTAAGCCAATAGAAATCCCTATTGTTCGATACTAGACGTACAGGCTGAGCAAATTAATTTGCCGCCGCTAGGGTGCGTCTAGATTTCTAGGCTAGGTGATGCTGGGAATCAAAACAATATATTCGTCATCACTGTTTGCATGTTCGATGGCACGCTGCACATAACAAATTGCAGGTCTTGCGGCAGGACCTTAAACTTGGCGGTGTGGGAGAGGCATTGCTTCATAAGGGACGGTCTTCTCAGATCTTCTTCCGGAAGTACTTGCAGTTGCTCCAGGAAGTTTTCCCTCACTTTATTCAAAGCTTCGGTGGCAACAGTGAGGTATGCCAGTTGCTGTTCTAGGATTGGATTGGGGTTTCTTGGGTCCTTAGGCATGGCTGTCAGGTTCAAGAACAATGCCCCATCTAAATGTGCAAGAACAATCCGCAGCAATTCCGCAATGCCATCCGCCCTTTTGCCGAATAGGACTGCAAGTCCACATGCTTCCTCTGCAGTAAGTTTTGATTTCTCACCTTGAGTACTTGTGGCAAAAAGAGGTAGTGAACCCCTGATGTCACTGCTGTGACCGTTTGCAGCTGGATGTTGACACCGTCAATGTCAAAGCTGTAATCCATGAACGCCGAGGGCTGACTTACGGTACTGGCGTGAAGGGGAATCCTCACGTCGGTCCGCAAGAAGCAGTCCACGCTTTCAGCGGGAGACCAGGTGGCTTCCAGATTTTGGATGTTCTCCATGGCCGTTACAATGTGACCAATCTCCACATCTTCAAAATCCATAGCAAATTAGCAAAGTGCTACTGTGCAGCTCTGTATAGTTGCTTGGTTCTGTGCAGCTCTGAATGGCACTCAAGTCAGAGCACCCCTATTTATAACCTCTGGTTTTTAAAATAACAAATACCGAAAATAAAAATATTTTATGAAAACTGTCCTCTCCATTTAATCTTCTCATATTTGTTTCTCTATATAGAAAGGTCGTAGAGACCTGAACCCAAGTTCTACCCACACTAAATCAACCACGCCCGTTCCAACGGTGCCACTCTCGACATTACGTAAGTAGGAGTAAAGTAGCCCCATTTGGGTGCATTGTTGCCTAGGGGCCGTTACTGGAAGAGACAGTTTGAAACCGTCGTTCTTAAAAGATGCCTTCACTCCAAAGTCATGTCTTAAATGACAGCTCTCTATCATGGCAGCGAGACAGCAAGGTGATGCCTTCCGTTTCGAACAGACCCATAGATGGAGAGATGGAGAAAGGGAGGGAAAAAGGCGAAACAAAGAGTTAGAAAGAGTGTGTGCATGTGTGTGTGCGAGATCACGAGACTGTAAGCATTTCATCTGGTTCTTGGGACTTCTGAGAACAATAATTCAGATGGTGATAATGAAGACCCAGGGGATGACCCCTCACCTCACCCCCCTACTCAGGCATCACGGTCTGGGGTCGGGCACGTCAAGGCAGCCTGGTGGGGAGAGGCACTTACTGTAACCTCCATGTGATCAGAAAGACTTCTCACTGTTCAGATGGCCTTGGGAGGAAGCAGCACAACCCAGTGCTGCCTGCCAGATAGTCCTCCCGGGTCTCAGCGCAATCATTAACCCCATGCACACAGGCTGGGAGGGTGGAGGGCCCCTAAGTGCTCTCACATTGGGGTTTAATGTGATTTGGTCTCAGTTATGCTCTACAGCAGTCTCAGTATGGTAAAATCGTTACCATGTGAGCTGGTTAGTTCTGGATATAGCAAATTTCATTCATGACGGTAATCTGTTGATGCATGTTCATTGTATCTGTTGATGATAAATAAAAATCTGGCAGAAACAAATAGTTATTGTTTTTATTGATTTTTTTTATTTAAAATATAGTGTGTGTGTGTGTGTAAGTACGTGTGAGGAGTGTGTGTGTGTGTGTGTGCATGCGTGTGCCTTTTTATTTGTTTATTTTAATCATAGTAGTGATAGTATTGCTCCATCCTTCTGCAGTGCTCTCTCCACTCCATCTCTCTCCTTCCTCCTTCCCTGATCCATTCATTCCTTGGGCACTCTCCGTAGAAACCTCCTCTTCCTCCTCCTCTCTCCGGCCACCACATCTGGCCTCCTCTCCGTCCCCTGCTGTCCTACCCCTGGTACCAGCACTCTGGACTCTCATATGTCCAGGGTCCCCTCCTGGGCGCAGGTCCTCCTCCTCTGAAGGCTCTCCTCTGTCCTGCCTGTGCCTGCTGGACATGGCTATGCTGAGGTTGCTGGTCAGTCTCCATGGCCAGTGCCGGTGTGCACTCAGCTGTCTTCTTTTGTCGTTTTCTGCCCTTTCCCCTTTTGCCCCTTCTTGTTTTCTTCTTCGTCTTCATCTCCTAAGAGTTCTTTAAAGCCACTGTGAAATCATCACATTCAAAGACATGATTCAATAAGGTTCACACAATGCTAGTTAGTTTAAATCATAACGTGTGAAATACTCACATTCAGTGGTCCTTTCCTCCATGGTGCCCATGTCTTCTGTTTGTTCCTCCTCATGTAGAGCCACTGTAGAATCAAAGATATATTTAGTGAAGTTGTTATAATGGAGCTACTCTGTTAGTCAGGTCTCAGTATTGATATGTTTGGCAGTTCATGTGAAGAGCGTGTGAAGGGTACCATCTGCTAGTGTGATACTAACCCTGAGAGATGGCTGACATCATCTCCACTCCTCCATCGTCCTTCCTCTCCTCCGCTACCTCCACATCATCAATCTCCATGGCAGCCTGTTCTCCCTCCTTTCTCCACATCCGCTTCTTCTTTCTGCCCATCCTCTTTCTGACCTTCCTCACTCTCCTCCTCCTCCGGAACCTCCACATGGTCCACCTCCTTCTCATCATTAACTTCCTCCTCCTTTACCTCCACATGGTCTTTCTCCTCCTCCTCATTAACTTCCTCCTCCACTTCCACATGGTCTTTCTCCTCCTCATCATTAACTTCCTCCTCCACCTCCACATGGTCTTTCTCCTCCTCATCATTAACTTCCTCCTCATCCACATGGTCTTTCTCCTCCTCATCATTAACTTCCTCCTCCACCTGCACCTCCACATGGTCTTTCTCCTCCTCATTATTAACTTCCTCCTCCTCCACCTCCACATGGTCTTTCTCCTTATCATTAACTTCCTCCATCTCCTCCACCTCCACATGGTCTTTCTCCTTCACATCATGGCCTGCCTCCTCCATCTCCTCGTCTTTCTCGCCCTTTTCCTCTCTCCTCGTCTCTGACATCATATCCTCCTCCTTCTCATCCTTTCTCTCTGTCCCCTCCTCCTCCTTTCTCTCCTCCTACCTTCTCCTTGTCCTCCTCTCACTTTCTCTTTATCTCCCTCCTCCTTTCTATCACTTGCTTTTGAATCACTCTCTCTCTTCCCATTCTGTTACTTCTCCTTCCCTCCTCTATGAGTTCAGAGGTTACTTTTTCCTCTTCCTCATCCCTTTCGTCAACATCCAGTTTCTCCTCTCTGTCTCCATCCATTTCTGCTTTCGTCTTTTGTGGCTCATCCTGGCCAGAGCCTTCCACCTCTGCCTCCACCACCATATCAGTCCGCTCCTCTTTCTCCTTCCAGGTACCTATTGTGGCCCCAAGATCGACCCCTGGGGAACACCACAGGTCAAGGACATTGGTGTTGAGGTACAGTTTCCAATGGCAACAAAGAAACGCCTTTCTTGTAGATATGATTTCAGCCAGTTGATAACTATGCCTGTAAATCCAACCCAGTGTTCTAGTCTGTGTAGTAAAATATTGCGATCAACAGTGTCAAATGCTACACTAAGGTCCAGTAACACTAGGACTGATGTTTTACCTGAATCTGTATTGAGGTGTATGTCATTGAAAACCTTGATGAGAGCTGTTTCAGTGCTGTGATTTGCCCGAAAGCCTGACTGAAAGTAATCAAAATACCTTGATTAAAGACTACTTTTTCTGGTCTGGGAACTAGACATTCATTTTCTTGTATTTGAAACGTGGTTTACGAATGCCCAGAACCGTTTATTGGGCGCTACAAATGTCTATCAAATGTGTCTGTACGTAGCTCAAAACGGCTTCGGTGTGTCGTCATCGTCTTGCTGCCCTCCCTCCGTTCTGTGATTGGTTCCTTCGTTGAGGGTGAAAACAAAGTCCATAGAATCCGGGCTGCCTAGCAGCGTGAATAAAATCGTGCGCGTATGGCAGCATGGGAAAACCCAGGCTAAGATTGGATATGGGCCTGTAATTGTTTAGCATGGAGGCGTCCAGGTTATTCTTCTTGAAAAGGTGGCTTTACAACAGCTGTTTTCAGTGACTTAGGAAAAATGCCAGAGAGCAGTGATGAATTTACCATGCGAAGGACATCTGCTGCTATAAGGTGAAAAACAGTTTTAAAGAAATTGGTTGGCAGAATGTCTAAGCCACATGTGGAAGAGCTGAGATTCTGTACCATTTTTTCAAGTGTGTCATGGTCTATCAAGCTGAACTCTGACATCAAGTTAAGTTTTTTTTACCTTTAAAAAAAGATGAGAACTCATTGCACTGAATTTGACACATTGTGGGGAGATGCAGTCTGTCAGTTTGTATTAGTACTCCAGCTAGCCCATGAAGGACATCAGGGTATCGTAAAGACCAAGACACTGATCAGATCAAAGGTATGGTTCTCTAACATTGATCAGAAAGCAGAATCCATTGTTAAGAACTGTTTAGCCTGTCAAGCCAAAACACCGGTCACACAGTCAGAACCCCTAAGAATGTCTGAGCTGCCAGAAGCTCCCTGGCATAATATATGCACTGATTTCTATGGCCCTTTTCAGACTGGTGAATACCTCCTGGTCATCATAGACGAGTACACTCGATACCAAGTTGTTGAGATAGTCAGATCAGTCTCAGCCAATACAGTAATCCCTGTCTTGGACAAAGTGTTTGCATGTTTGGCATTCCCAGAGTTCTGAAAACAGACAATGGCCTTCCTTTTAATGGGGAACAGTTTTCTAAGTTTGCTAGATATCTAGGTTTTCAACACCGCAAAATAACACCTCTGGCCCCAAGCAAACGCAACAGCAGAACGTTTCATGCGCACACTCGGAAAGGCCATACGTGTGGCAGAGACTCAAAGCGTCCCATGGAAACAGAGACTGAACACGTTTCTCTGTGAGTACTGCTCCACACCACACAGCACTACAGATGCATCACCTGCAGAGCTGATGTTTCAGCACAAGATACACACCAAAATCCCGCTACTCACCATAGCCAGCGACAACAGCACTGATCACATCATCAGAGAGCGTGACAGGACTGCGAAAGCAAAGATGAAGTCCAACTCTGACTCACACCATCAAGCCGAGCACACTGACCCCTGGAGACACAGTACTTTGCCAACAGCCCAAGCGCAACAAGCTCACACCTCCATAATAGTGAGCCATACACTGTGTCAGAGGTCAAGGGCTCCATGGTCACAGTGACCAAAGATGGACATTCGATAACAAGGAATTCTTTTTTCAAAAAGATCAATGCTGAAACCCAAGAGGTTTAAACAGATCCGGACGATCCGGTCAATGACACGGTTGTGGTGGCAACACCAAGGTATCCATCCAGGATTAATCATTGGCTGCCATCGCATGACTCCCTACAGGCATGCGCAGGTTGTGCAGTCTGGGCAGAGCCTGCGAGCATGTGTAGCAGTAGAGATGTATGTTTGCCTCCAAACTTTAAGTAAACGACGACACTTTCTTAACATTCGGTCTGGTCATTGACTCGTATAATGAGAACATCACAGGTCTCATCAGCAATAACGATGAAACAACCAGGTCCAGCACCTTACATCATGGTGCACTGACAACAACCTGGCTCTCAACACCAAAAAGACCAAAGAGCTCATTGTGGACTTCAGGAAGTCTAAAGCTGGCACACACACCCCCATTCTCATCAATGCGACTGAGGTGGAGCGTGTCACCTGCTTCAAGTTCCTGGGTGTCCACATCTCTGAGGACCTCTCTTGGACCCTCAACACCTCTACCCTGTTCAAATAGGCTCAGTCCAGCATCTTTTCTCTCTGAGGAGACTAAAGAAAGTCCACCTGTCTCCCCAGATCCTGATGAACGTCTACCGCTGCACCTTTGAGAGCATCCTCACCAACTGTGTCAGTTTGGTATGGCAACTGCTCTGCCCATGACTGAAAAGCACTGCAGAGGGTGGTGAAAACTGCCCAACTCATTACCGGTTCCTCACTCGAGGCCATCCAGGGCGTCTCTCGGCATAAGATTCTTCTCTCACGGCACAAAGTCCACTGACTTATGCCAGCAACCATTTGACTTTGAAAATCAACTACATTTGCGTACAACATATAGGCCTACAGCAACAATAACAGAATATGGATCAAGCAGTGAGGAGAAATCTTATGCAAAGTGTCAGCCTCTAAGACTGTGCCCCATTGCCTAAATTTATGGTAGTTTATATGTTGAAGGTCAGAGTAATTACATTCCAAAACGTACCTTAATGATACTCCACAATTTATAAAGGAAAAACACAATATGGATTACACGAATAATTGACAAGGAAGTACATGATTATTCGACGGTGGCTTCTTTTCCAATAAATATAATGGGCTACATTACATATTTCAGGCCACCAGATGGCGGCATTTTACTGCACTTCGAGCCTTTTTTGGAAGTAAAAGCAAGCAGTGAAATGGCGTTATCTTGTGTCCGTGCAGCACAATAGCTTGATACAAATTCTGTTATTTTTCCTGTATAATGTTGAACGAAAATGTAGTTTGTTATCAAAGTGAAATGGTTGCTGGCATTAGTCAGCGGCGTTTAGCCTGACGAGCCAGACCCACATTAAAATGTAGGGTCTGGGCACTCACCGTTGGCAGTGCTCAGTCCGATAGGTGGGATAATTGGTTGTCTTTCAAATTCCCTCTGCACGCAATAGGACAGCTATGAGTCCCATGCGTTTTCCCACCAGCGGAGCTAGTTGGCTAGTTCAAACTTTTTTTCAAACTTAAAACAAGCTTGTCTCGTGTCACGCTGTTCGCCAATAGCAACATCAATCTTCTTTGTTTTCAAGTAGCAGGGAATTCAAGCCAAACCGTTGCAACTCTGCCATCAATCATTATGTTAAGCCCGCCTAACGTCTCTATACACGATTTGATTGGCCTGATAGAAGTTTAATTTTCCAGCTCACAAGCTAACGGAGAGTTGCTAGACTAGCCCTGGCAGAAAATGTAATTAGTAGGGTGTGTCTAGATTTCTAGGCTAAACGGTGTTAGTTTGAGCACATAATTGACATTCTGTTTACATGTGTTCAATGGAAGTCAATGGGAGCCGTAAATCGGTCAATGGCAGTGAAGAATATTTCTCTGGATGACATGACGGCGGTCTTCAAGGGCAGTGGCACCCTTTATTCTGAAAAGCATGTAGGCCTACCATTGTTCCAAGTATTGGTGTCAGAAGTTCAGTGACAGAATACTGTCAAACGATTGGATCTACCATCGTATGTGAATGTGCAAAAAATAGTCCCAGTTTTCCTTGTTGTAGGAACCGACACTTCTCCATGACAGTGTTACAGGCTACAGTAGAAATAACTGACCATGGAAAACAGATTGACATGGTAATGGCTTCAGATAATATTGACAACATTTAATTGTTATGCTGAAAGTAGCCTACATTAACATTAGGCTACCTAAAGGCCAATCAATTTCAATTTAATTTTACTTATAGAGCACCAAAACATTACACATGTCTCATGGCGCTTTACAAAGTGTTAGACAATCAGAGAAAAGAAAAGAAGGCCCATGGGTAACGGGGGTGAGGGAAAAACTCCCTAGAATTGGAGATACATAGGAAGAAACCTTGAGCAGATCCATGACTCAAGGGCCTGACCCATCTGCCTAGGGTCAGATACAGGACAGTGAGGTCTGTATACATGATAAATGCATAGTGATGTTAGTCAGATGTAGAGAATAGAACATGGTGTTTAAAGCCACTTGAGGTGTATGTTACAAGAGGTGGGATGGTTACATATCCGGTATGATAATGCATTAATCCTATTTAGTGTCAGAAAATTCAAATGGTCCAGTGTAGGAAATCGTATTGTGCAGGGGGATTAGGAGTTGTCATAGGGCAGGTGGTGGGTCGCTAGGCGGTACGGGCCAGGAATCCAGGTAGGGGGGACAGTAATAGGCGGTGAAAGGGCAGTCGGGATGGGACTTCAGGTGAGATGAGGGCCAAACACACGGATGGCTGATGACTGGTGATGGTATACCACACAAGTGATGTAAGGGGGAAGGAAGAGAGATAGAGTGGGTTAGTATTACTATGAATAAAAATGGTTAATATCAATAAGTAAATCAATGGTACTATATAGTGTTATACCATAGTGAGAATAGGCAAGAGAGGGAGAGTTGAGTTGGGGTTTGTACAGCGTGACATGCGAAAAGTCCATGACAGCACTATGCTATCCATAGACTGTATATATTGCACCGTTGCCTTATAGCCTATAGGCATTCCGACAGCCATGTAAAAAAAACACTAGCCAAACATAGGCCAATCCATTCCCTAGTTACAGACTTTCCCTAAAGAACTATAGTAAAATTATATTATTTTTATAGTAGGCTAGTTTTATGGTAATACTATGAATTTCTTTAATAGACCTAATATCCTTACCCTCTAGTGCAGTGTTTCTTCACTTTGGAGGTGCACAATTTTCAAGCCCCACCTGATTTCCCATTTTGGTTCCATGCTTTTTGGTTCCGAGATTTCCCATCTTGGACCGCTGAATATTTGAATTCATATGTCGGTCTGTTCATAGATAGATAGATACTTTATTGATCCCCAGGGGAAATTCAAGACATGACACTTATGTTTGCGTGTAGCTGTTTTGTTTTGAATTTATTTATGTTTGCGTGTAGCTGTTTTGTTTTGAATTTATGTTTTGTTTTGAATTTTTTTCTTCCTTGTCAAAAAAAAAGGTATTATTAAAGATAGACACAAAAAACAAATTCCCTCCTGTTCCTCACGCCCCACCTGTCATGTCTCTATACCCCACTAGGCTACTTCTATATTATGTCCCAAAATACTATAAGATTCATATAGTTATTTTCGTAAGAATTTACAGAGGCAGCAATCCAGGGTTCCCACAGGTTATGGAATTTCTTGAATATCATGGAATTTTAGAAAGTCTGTTCCAGACTTGGAAAGTCAGGGAATTTGATCATTCTTGGGGCAAAGTCATGGAATATCAGATAATTTTGTTGTAGCAGTTTAGGCCTACTTGCCCAAATACATTAATACAGATTTATTTCCCCGCAGAATTGGTGTATATCTAGTTATTAGCTTTACTGCTTGTTTGAGTAGGCCTACTTGTGGTTAGCCTATAACTTTGTTTATTCAATGTCGATTTATTAATCTCCCACTCTAAAAAAGTAAAAGATTCTTGAACGCTCTGCGGCTGCTCTGAGATCTGGTCGGTATGCCTATCGTAGCCCAGCGGTCCCCAACCACCGGGCCCTACGACATGAGTTAAAAAAAAAAATGCATGCAAACTAGACTAAATTTAATTCACAATAATGTCACGTTTTACATGGCATAGGCCTATATGCAGTTGTTTGATTGCACGCATGTTTGCATTTTGCAAGGTCTATTTTCTTCGTCTGTCTGTCCCGCCTTCAACACTTTTACATAGGCTATTGCCTTCAGCTCGCGCAGCCTCAGGTCAGCTTCTTCACTTGATCAGTTCTTGGCGAGCGGTAGTGTCCAGAAGTTAGCTAAACTGATAGAATGAGCAACAAAACAAACATCTTTAGCAGGTCACTGGCCAGAGTGTTTGAGTTCTATGAGCCGCTGCAGAGATTTCTTACAGGAAAAAAGTCATGGATTAGCTGCACATTTTGAGGACTGGGTGTCAAAAACTTCAAGCTTACCTGTGTGACAGGCTATTCGGGTTGCTTAATGACCATAAACCTGTCACTCAGGGGAGAATGGCGACTGTCTTTAAACTGGCAGATAAAGTAAGCTGCATTTAAAGCCAAACTTGATTTGTGGGGACGACGAGTGGACGGGGTGTATTTGATAGTTCCAAACAGTAGTGGGGGTTTGAGGCAGGGCCCTTTCTCTCACCTTGTTGCGCTTTCAAATGAGTTTGAGCGTTACTTCCCATCCTCAAAGATCCAAACCAATGAGTGGGTCCATAAACCATTTGTCCAATATTCGAATAGTCCTAACTTGTCAGGAGGAGGCGCTTTGTTGATCCGAAATTGCAAAATGACGGCGGTTTAAAGTGTGTAAGAAACCTCTCTGGTGATTTTTTTAATCAAAACCAAAGCAGAATATTCGTTGAAAACGAGAGGTTTCCAAAGTGACTGGTTCACTGTCCTTCCATCAAAACGTTTGTACCACCACTTATAGATGTAACTATAGTTGTTCAATATTCCATATTTACTTCTTCAAGTTGCGATCGTTAGGCCGGGTTTTCGGCAGGTTGGGGAATGACTGCATCTTGGAGTCATCCACTCCACTCAGTGATCTGTTTAACGCGGTTTTGTGTCATACCTATGAATACCAAATCAAAACCAAAGATACAGTTAATACAGAAAAAATTCAGACAAAAATAAAGTGATGAACAGAAAATTGGCGTAACTGGGTTCAATATCAACAAAACAAGTTTTCAGGTTTGTTTCGTAAAAAACACTGGACATTGCTGAAGAGCTGCACCTTCCTCAACTGCTTCGAAATTTTAGGCAAACCACTATGAAGCTACCACCCCAGGCAAATGGCCTGGTTATTTCCCGCGATAAGAAAAAAGCTTGTCTCAAACATAGGCTACAAAGCAGATTTATTTCTACAATAATGCAATCTAAATTAAGTTTGTAAGAATGACATCAAGTCTCGGATTCATAGCGGTGAACTTTACCAGTAATATCAAAGATAATCACTTCTCAGCTCTGGTAATACAAGGATACAAGAGGATACAAGAGTTTATTGTCACATGCATATAGTTACTGGAAGTAAGAAATGCAGTGAAATTATGTCTGGTGTCAAAAAGGCTGCGATTGGGATTGGGTGGAGGCACAACAAGGCACCAAAACAACAGGGAGCAGGAAAAAACTCCCGCCTGGAAGAAACATGGGCAGATCCACAGCTCAAAGAGTAAACCAACTACAGGGGTCTTGGGGTAGTGTGTGTTGGGGGGCATGACAGGGGAGATGGGATAGTGTGCAAACACACTGAGGGTGTCACTGTCTTCCATCACCCCCAGTATTATTATTGTGTGTGTGTGTGTGTGTGTGTGTTTTGGCGTGATGAAATAAGAAATAAATAAAAGGTCTGTAGCATAGGAGAGGATGTAAAGTGCTAAAAGTCTTGTAGGTGTGTATGGGTGTGTGTGTGTGTGTGTGGGGGGGGTCGCCTGAGGTAGACCAAATTACAAGAATCAGTATAATTATTGAAATTCAAGTTAGAAATATTTGAAGTTCTTCAGTTCTGGTAGGCGTCTTCTTGATTTCAGCGGAGGAAATTGTTAGGAAGCAGGTCTTCCAGAATCTTTTTATATTCGTGGAATAGCACGTTTAGTTCCCATGTTTTGTTCCCATATTTTGTTAAGCATGTTCACACTTGAATAGATGTAACTGGACTTGTTCAATATTCATAGTTCATATTGTTGAATTTTCATTTCCTTCTTCAAGCTGTTAGATTGACACCAGTTCACGAACTTTTTCACTGTGTCATGTTTAAGCAGATCGTTACCTTTACTGTTCATACATAACTGGAGCTAGTTCTTTTCAGTTTGGTAATGCATGCACAACACATATGGAACCCTGAACCAAACCGGGGATCCTCACAAATTCCCAGTCCATGGTACACATAAAGGTTAGGGGACCAGGAGGGATGATGTAGCCTACCATAGGTCATGGAATTTCATGGGTTTTTTTGTCACGGAAAAGTCATGGAATTTCATATTTCACTTAGAGTGGGAAGCTGTAAATCTGAGGACAGCTCAGCTGTAATGATTCATTATATATAATACAACTGACAAGAAATTCACAACAAAATCTGAAACAGAATTTCTGTAGTCTAATACGAAATTGAGAAGTTACCACGAGCCCTACAGTGCGATAGGTGGCAGTATACAATATTCACTGATAGAAGACACGCTAAGACATCAACCAGTGAAGAAAGGTTCTCTGTAGTGTTTGGTCAAGTAACTGCTGGTTACATGTGATAAAAAAGATGACCATAAGGATGCGTAAAAATAGTAAGTGAACACATGCTTTAATACATTAGTTTTTGTTTTAACTCTAATACATAGTGAAAACAAGTAGGGTGGTGTTTGAGCTGACTTCTCAAAGCAGCTACAACAACAACATAGGGAAAGATGAACTAGCTTTGCTTTGCATGCATGCATCATCTGTCATTTGGTTAATGTTAAATAGTTCATAAATATAGCTCGTAGGCAAAATGGCAGGTAAACTGCGACTTTTAGCGAGCGTAACTTTTGGTAGTTTCTTTGATTCAGTGTCGGACTTGATCTGCATGTATGGTAATGCTAGAACTGAAATGGATGGATGAATGATAACTTGTCGGTGCTGAGTAACGTTAGGGTAGTTGGCTAACCACAACAACATAATGTAACCCTCTTTCCTTTTTTTAGCTAAATAAGGTTTGGTTACGAGTAGGCTACTGAGGATCGCATCAGCAAGTAACGTAAACAGTAAGTAAACCTGTCCCTCATATGGATTCCTCTCAGCGTCTCCGTGTAGAAATTCCTCTTTTTCTTTGTTTCTTCTTTTTCACAATTGACTTGAATCTGTCCTCTTAAAAAGATGGCTTTAAGCCAGAGTGGAAGTGCAAGACACATTCTGTCCTTTTTCTATAGTGGCCTATAGGAGAGACCACAGCATCAGAGAAGTCTATGAGGAACGCTTCAAGGAAAGAGTAGTAAGTGTAAGTGGTTTTCAAAGTGGGGGCCGGGGCCTCGAGGGGGTGCCAGTGGGGCCTCAGCAAATTGGAAGGACAAATAAAAGCAACAAATAAATACATTTGAAAAATGTTAAATATACCTATTACTATGAGGGTTGTTATACAATGCCATTATAATAATTTGTCGCATATCTGAACATTATATTCCATGATAATGACTGGGAATAATAGTAGTGATGGCTCTCATATAGCAAAAAGCCCCAAATTAATTTTTTACACACTGTATGCTCCATTGCGAAGTGCTTGTGGCTAAAATAATTATTAGGATTAGCTTAATGTATTTTTACATTTGCCGTAGTATTGTCGATAGGTTTAATAACACATCAAGGGGGTCCTTGGCCAGAACTTAGTGGTATGTGGGGGGGCCTTGTTGTGGAAAAGTTTGGGAACCCCTGACCTAGGCTACCACCTGTCTTGCAGCTGACTAGTAGGCCTGTGTAAGCTATTATTTCCTTTTACACTTAACTACATTGGGTTTGCTCAACAGGCTCCTTATCAGAGGGTTGTGAGCATAGAGAGACGAGCACCTTTCCCTACTAGGACAGAGGACGACTATGACAGAGGGGATGACTATGAAGGCCAGCGTTATGTTCTACGAGGTTACCCAGTTGATGACCAAAGAGGTTACCATGGGGAAGACCAGAGAGTTTACCATGATGAAGACCAGAGAGGTTACCACAGTGAAAGTATGCACATTGGGAACGAGCGCAGAACTGCCCCTCATCATTATAAAAGGGTAAGTATATAGCATTCAGACATGGATTCTAATGGGACTATGAAAAAAGAACTTGTATTATTCTGGCACATCTAAATTACACTTGTACCCTATAGCTCAAGGTTTTCAATTTGTGACATTTTGCATTTTGTCCTTAGCATCATTCTGTGTCAAACCAAATAAGGCTGTTGCTCTAAGTCTACCGTCTTAGCCTAGACAAGGTTTGAACAAAATCTATCTTGAATGGGTCCCAAAACCAAGGCCTGTAAAATATTTCTGTTAAAATCCTGTATAAGGGTAGGTTGTGTTTTTCTGTGATTTGTAAATTATTAAAGTGGTGGTGTAGGATAGCTAGTAGACACATGAATGTAAGGATAAAGGCTATGATATGGTCCCGCGTCTGCATCCCGCGCACACGGCACTGGTGTGTGACGAGAATTGCGTCATTTTTACGGCATGCGGCACGTTTCTGAGTCGAGTTAAGACCTCGCGTCACTTTGATCGTAGACTGCGCATGTCTGAAACGGAACTGCTGTAAACACTCCCCTCCAGTAGGTGGAGCACATAGAAGAACAACACTTAAAACCTAGAAACAAACCTAGACAGAAGAAGACTTGTTTGGGTCATTCTACGTCAATTCAACCAGGGCCCATGCACTTAGGTCTCAAAAAAATCTCTTTTATGTAAGATCAATACTTTCCAAGATACAGGCAGTTTTATGGAAGGGGGGGATGTCAATTTTGTTCGCCCTCTTTTTTTTTGTAAAAGTTCAGCCCATAACGCAAGGACTAAACCATGAACGAGGCTCAAATTTTGCATGCTGGTACATAAATAGGAATAGTATATAGCAAAATCGTCACGTTTGGTCTGACTGATCCTGCATGGTCATAGCTGTCCCTCAAAGTTGATAAAAATTGTATTGGAGTTTTTGGTTGGGCAAAAGAAGACACATTTGTACTCAACATAGGCTCTTGATTTATGTTCCTTATTGAGATAAGTAGAAACACTCTCACAAAAAGCAATGAACAGAAAATAAATTCCTTCAGGGTCTGAACAGCAGACCTCACAAGTCTGAAAAATCATTTTGGTTCTCATTTTCAGAGCACCCAAACACCTTGTGAGATTTTTTTTATATTTTTTTCTTTATTCTCTATGATCCCTTATTTTCAAAAACACCAATTTGAACAAACACCAATTCTTTCTTTTTTATTTTCCACCCTGAAAATGCACCACTGAGATCAATATGTTTCATATAGAGTTACCACAGTGCCACCTGTGGTTGTATAGAGTACCCTGTGGTAACTCTATACAAAACATATTGGTCTCAATGGTGCATTGGTACACCATCTATGGTGTAGAACCCAAAGTATTTCCAGACACCACATTTTAAATGAGTTGGGGACGTAATTGTCCGCTCAGGCTGGCCTTTCTGTGCGTTATCTTCCATTTTCGAAACAGGGTGACTGGGCTGGCTCCAGTCATTATTGTGGCTTCTGGCTATTGGATATTATTGGCTTGATTTGGTCATGGGCCCTGGATAGATGGCAAACAATAAAATAAAAAAACTAATCATAGATTGTAAAAATGCGATACATATGGCACTAAAAACCGAAAAGTTTATTTATAGTTCGACTACAGATATTTCACATCATGTTCGAATATCGAATAAAAAATGACAGCCCTATTCCCTGCATAGAGAGCTGGATTAAATGCATCTTTTACAGTTTTTTTCAACTGCTTACACACTAAATCTTTGCTTGTCACACAATTTTCTAAACATGTCTTCCAAACATCATAACCCCACACCAAATCTGCAAAACTATACACTAATTCTCAATGTTTGACTCAGTTTTCAATGTACTAAAACACATTTTGCAAAACACCACACACAATGTTCTACTTAACACACAAAAATCTAACAGGAAGTAGCCTGGCCTTAATTGCCTTCCTACGTACTTCCGCTCGATTTTCATCTCCCTCCATGACTCCGTCTGGGATTCCGGCCAGTGGCCTTGCTCGCAGCGGTATATTCGACTCCGCGCCAATCAGCGAGCAGGAGGCGGGAGTTGTGAGAGACGACGTTGAGATTCTGCACTGTGTTTGAATTGTAGTCCTCGAGGAGTTGGCAATGGCATAAGTTAATGAAGCAATTCCAAATATTCAGGAATTGAAGTCCGAACAAAAGGAGTGTTTAACACATTTTATTTCGGGCAAAGATGTCGTGGCCCTACTCCCTACAGGATTTGGGAAACGTTTGATTTGTATTGTGCAGTAGCCTCGATATTAAATTACGGCGGCGTGTTTTCAATGATCACATCTAGCTTTGACAATTGTGATGATATTGTATCGCCGAGGCTATTTGCCCCCGTGTTGGCCTTTCCCCTGTGTTCCCGGCCTGTGTGTGTGTGTGTGTGTGTGTGTGTGTGTGTGTGTGTGTGTGTGTGTGTGCGCGCGCGCGCGCGCGCGCTGTTTGTGTCTCCCCACAGAATGTCTAATAAGGGGAGAACTGCCACTCTCGGAAAACTTCCTGTTTCTGAACTGGTTGCAGTTCCTTCTGTGGTTCCACATGAGGGCGCTCGTCCACGAGTGCAGAATGCATGGAGGTCTATGGAGCTGTACCCCTCAAAATCCACTTTTCTCGGGATATAATTTTTTTTCAAGTCATTTGAATATTGTATTCAAAAGGGGAGGCAAAGAAAATACATTTGGTTGAGTATTATATTTTTCAAAGTCACTTAATTGTTCTTTAAAGCCTTTCAAACGTGTCAATGACGTCACTCATTAGCACAATGCTAGCTTGTTATGGGCAACAACAACCCAACCTGTAAGAAAACAAAAGGACATAAGTACTCAATCATTCAACTTTTGACCTATAACCCATGTAGAAGTTATACAAACTACAATCAAATCTGAGATTTGTCAACGACAATCAGGTGAAAGAGACAAATTTAGCCGTCTAGCTCCATTGACTCCATTCATTCTGCACCCAGTGGAAATCGGGTGGAACTGCTACCAAAATTTGGTACAATGGGACTTAAAGGAACCATATGTAAGATTGTGGCCAAAACTGGTACTGCAATCACTTTCAAAATACTGAAGAGCGGTGTATCCCCTCCCCCTCCCCCCTGACTCGAGGTTGCACACGGGGATGGCGAAACACTACTGACTTCGTGATTAGTAGATAGGTGGAGGGTGGCGCATCAGGCCAAAACACATCATGACATGACAAAACATCAACAACAGTTGAGGGCTGCAACTTCACTTTTTAAATGACAATATCCTGGCTGGACTGCTGTTGTCAGTGATATAAGTATTTGAAATTAACATGATTTCTTAATGTCTAGTGACATATCAGGGCCATTTTATGATTAATTGAAATATTTTTCTTACATACGGTTCCTTTAATACGGAGTGGCCAGGCTCTCCGTAGACGGTCTCTGGTCTCCCTCTCCCTTATAGAATGTGTCAGTGAGTTCTGATGTGTTTTGATTGGGGGGAGGTGCCCGGGAGGGAATATTTAGGGGTTCAGATAGTATAAGGGGAGGGGAGGGAATAGAATAGGGGGTTCTAGCAGTTTAGTTTAGTAGAAGTGGATTACGTGCGAGTGATTTGTGTTGCGTTGTGTTGTTGGCCGATGATTGTGAATGACGAGTGATTGAGACCGTGATTTATCAGCAATCAGTTTGTTGTTTTGTAGTGGACACCTCCTGTTGCCCGTGCACTAGCCTGTACATCTATAGGAAATAAACTAGAGTTTTGGAACGATATCAGCCTCCCCGTCTCCTAACTTCTCATCGGCGTTACAATATGTTATCTTCAAACTTACTGTTGAATAGTAATCTGCTATTTGCTATTCTTACACTAACTCTATTTTTACCACTTTTTCGGTAACGAGTAATCTAACGCGCTACTATTTACAAACCAGTAATCAGATTAAAGTTACTTATCTAAATCACTGCGTTACTATTTTTGTAATTTTCCTTAGTAAAAATATATATATTCTTTGCTTTCTTCTTGTCTCGGGGATTAACGTCATGTAGGCTATGCCAACCTTTTCAGCATGAGGACAACTCATGTGTAAAACCACGCAGCGACACAAATGTAAACAACAATGGAGGGAGGAGAGAGATGCACGTTTTATCTACAGTCATTATTTTGAGTTTGTGTCAGCTAAACATGACAACATTAAGGTACATTGTACATTCTGTGCTGGCGACAAAGTGCTGTCTAGCTAGACATCCCAAGTCTCCCGAAGTTTTGGGAGTCTCCTACATATTGATATCCTGACGCCTGCAAATTACATAAAATCTCCCGGAAACCTAGAGCGAACAAGAGCACACAAGCCAGACCGGACTTCAAATCGTGTTAAAAAAAAGTTTAACGCACACACAACGGAGAGAGAGAGAGGAGTCGTGCGTGTGTGCCTGCAAGCGCATCCAAGACAGAGAGCATCCTGGTCTGTTTTGCTAAATCAACCAATCAGTTTTCAGTGTAGGTGGGCTTATATCTCTCTTCTCCCGAACTTCAGTTCAGTTAGTGTATCTAGGAACAGGAGCGTCATGGCAGAGTCAGTGCCCCTCAAAAAGGAACATTTAAGACCCATTTTACATCAGACTACACAAAAGTGTACCCAATTGTCTCATAAGAGTAAAACATAATGATAGTATTGCACACTGCACTGTTTGTAACAGTGATTTTAGCATTGCTCACGGCGGGTTAAATGATTGCAAAAGACTTGTTGAGGTGAGTTTAACAAGTGTAATTTCATTTGCATATTACTCAGGCCTATACTAGATGGTTATTTGCCAAGGCTACATGAAAAGGCCAAACTACCAAAATCTACATATTTTACTATCACAATTTCTATCAATAGGCCTTCCTTATTTGGTGTACTGACTAGACATTATTGAACAAACATCTGTATTTTAGTATCTAAGTAGGTTAGGTTGGGATGTCTGCTATACATTGTTGGCATTACTGTTAAAATGCACTTCCAGTATAGTGAGTATTGGCAAAACCGGTTATCATTTTTATGTTGAGGCGGTGGGGGTGTTGTCGGCAGCTGCTGAAAGTAACTAATAAAGTAACTTGTAATCTAACTTACCGGTAGTTACTTTTAAAATCAAGTAATCAGTAAAGTAACTAAGTTACTTTTTAAAGGAATAATCAGTAATCAGATTACTTTTTCAAGGTAACTGTGGCAACACTGCTCTTACATTTGTATCGCAAAGCTGGCATGGTCATTTACATCCATCTTGTTCGCTTTGGTGGGGAATGATTGTTGTGCAATTTCTGAGCGTTGTAGTGTAGCTTACTTCACGATCGAGCTGGCGCATAACATACGTCACGGCCAAACGTTAGCGATTGGGTGAAATCAGATCCAATCGTTTCAAACTTCTACAGAGTCCACGCATCCAAATTGCAAACGTTTGTCAATAGCCGAGATCCCAGACCCTTGTAGAAGTGAAGCGTACCAAGGGGGTGGCAAATGGCCAGGCTAAACAGGAAGTAACTTGATTTTGTTTTTCAAACACAACCCATCAAAATGCCACACTAAATCACCAGTGCTTCACTCTCTCTCTTCACATGTGTAAACACTCATTACTTTACAGAACTAGTGTTAATTTTGTCACCTATTTTTAATTTAGTCTTAGTCTTGTGGCAAATGTCCTTGTTAGTTTTAGTCACATTTAGTCATTCACATATCTTTTTTTCTTAGTCAAGTTTTAGTCGACTAAAAGTCTCACCATTTTAGTCTAGTTTTAGTCAAACGAGAACTCAAGGTATCTTAGTCAAGTTTTAGTCGACTATAAGTCTCGTCATTTAGTCTAGTTTTAGTCAAAAGAAAACTCAATATATCTTAAGTCAAGTTTTAGTCAAAACATTTTAGTCTTTTTTAAAATAACAAATTATTTCTGAGATTTTTTCTGATAACTATTTCAGTCAAATAGTGTTTCACATATCTCAAATATTATTTAAATGTCATAATTAAGTTACCTAACAAACTACACTTATTGAATTATTTTTTTTTAATGCAACTCTGGTTTTCTGATTTAAGAGGCACATTCACAAATGATTAACTTGTTCCGAAGAGATTTTTATTTTGAACCAACACAATTCAAAAGCTGGGGCATAACAGACTCCGACTGACAAGTTAGAAAGGTTTTTAGAACTGTTTTGGTTGCCTTGTGTCTCATTATTCTGTTATAAAATAAAATGAGCATACCCAGAAAAACTGAAAACAACAGGCCCACTGTACTGTACTGTAGGTCTAAAATACAACCTATTTACTAGGTTGGTCTTGAAATATCAAATGAGATTTAACAAGGCTTAACAATGAATATTTCTGCTGTTACTACAGCTGCTGAAACTTCCACTTGAGGTTAAACACTCAATTAGACAATCAAGTTCAAAGGCAAGATTTGCAACAGTAAGCAAAATCCATTACAAGGTAGAGTGCTAGAAAAAAGTGTGTGTTTGAATTGAGGGTTATTAAACGTGAAAACAGAAGAAAAAAACTAAACCAAACTATAACCAAAACAGTATGCAGTTAATCACTCTAGACTTTGTTAAGTTTTAGAAAAGCACTTCTTTCTAATGTAACTCTTGCTCTGTTGCGGTGGCCACTTGAAAGATCTCCAGTTAAACTAAAGACTCGCTCTGCAAAGGCTTCGGAAGCTGGCATTGCCAGAAGGTCTAATGCCAGAGGTTTCAGCAGTGGAAACATGGTGGAGCTTTGAGAAGACCAGAAATCCATGCCCGAATCGTCTGGGTTTGCATGGGACAGGGCTTCTTTGAATTTTTGTACCTCTAGTCTGATTGAGGTCTTGGAGGTCTTTGGCCTTGATGGCCGATGGGCACTCAAAAACCTGAATCTAGGCCGCTTTTGCAGAGGTGCATCTGAGACCTCTGCACTTCCAATGTCCTCATCATCTGTCGCCTCTTCCTGGTATGGTACACTGCGAGTGATGTACTCTTCAGCTTTACTGAGGAGATTCTGTATGTCGTCATTATCATTTTCGATAAGGGCCTCTGCTGACACACTGGCGTCAACAAAACAAGCAGCTGCAGCAAGAGGAGAAAACTTGCTTGCCGACACATCCAGGAAACAGCTGAAGCGTAGATCCATATCTGCAGACATCTTCTGTGCCAGTGTAGCTACATCCCTGTAGCTCCTGGCATGAACAAGGGAGAAGTCTGAAAGGTGGCTTTTCAAGTCCAGTAGTGCAGGCACAACCAGGGAGAAACAACTTGTATCACTTTCAAGCACCTTTGTGTGTTCTGCAAATGGAAGGAGCAAGTCTTTGAGGATGGCCACCTTCTGCCATTCACTGGGAAGTAGGCAATCCCAGCCCATGGTGTCAGCCACTGATGTCACATGGTCCTTTATTTCAAGTAAACGAGACAACATCAAAAAAGAACTGGACCATCTGGTTGGACAGTCTTTGATGAGAATGCGTCCACATTGTTCCAGCAACCGTTCTGTGGCAACAGATGATTTGCGAAACTGTCTCACCAGATGCCGGACCTTGTCCAGTAGACGTTTGATTGCTTGTTCCTTCTTGATCATGTTGACGACAAGCTGAAGGGTATGGACCACACATGGGGTCCTCTCCAAGGTTCCATATCTGATAGAAAATTTAACACAAAACAACAATTCTTTTCAATAATCCTACAATAACTATTATTCTATACAATAGCAAATTATCACTACATTACATTAGTTAATTAAACATATTTCAGATTATTTTTAGATTCAATATGAAATATCTATTACTGTGAATAATAACAAACACCATTCACAGACTGACCTTTCATCTGCCTCTACCTCTTCATCACTATCCTGGGAATTGCTCTCATCAGAACTGGTGTCTTCTTCTTCGTGGCGAAATGCAGAAACCATGTTGCTTCCATTATCTGTTATAATCATGAGAATTTTTTCCTTTGGGATCCCCCATTCTTCTGTGCACTCCTCCACAAGGGTAGCAATAGAATGAGCAGTGTGTGGGTGAACCATTTGCTTTAAGTTTAGGAGTATGTGTTCAGCTTTACTGTCTTGAACATTAAAATAACAAGCACTGACAGCAAGGAAGGAGGCTGTGAGCCCCTTTTTAGTCCATATGTCTATGCCAATGGTCACTTTGCGGGCCATAGCCAGTCTGTTTTTGAATTTGACCTTTTCAGCTAGGTACATTTGGTCCACTAGACTTGCAATTTTGGTCTTTTTTGGTACGGTCAGTCTTTTATCTATTTTTTCCATCATGTTGATGAATTCCTCATCTTCTACTGTCCGTGGAGGGTGGGCTGTCCGGGCTACCCATTTAGCTATAGCCTCCTCTTTAATGTGTTGTTCCCGGGAGTCTGGCTTGTACTTGATGTGAGAAAAGAGTGCACCTGACATAGATGGCCTCTCCTCAGTCCTGGCTGGTTGCTTGACCACATCTGGAATCTATGGTAAGAATAAATACAATGAGGTCTCTTTTAATGCAATAACATCAGGGTCACAAGTGTTATAGTGGAAATAAATAACTTAATGACAAGCCTAAGATCAAAACTTAAGGTGGATATATTTTTATATGACAAAGTAAAATTACCAACTTAATGCAAGTTATACATGGTAGTGCACACACCATTATTGAGGATATTTCGAGTAATATTAGATGTAATAGTTAAACTTGATTTTATTACATACATTTATTTTATGCCTAATTACATTCATTTTGATTATGGTATGAGGGCACACACGCATGTAACATTAAAAGTTCATGCTCATGCGTGTCAATTGGTTGGCTGCAGGAGTGGCTCTTGGTGAACTCCTTGAATTAACAGTTAAGATATAGAAGGATTTATGTGTGTGTTAAAGCTTTGAATAACGTTATTATTGGACAAACAAGGTATCCAGGGTCTGAGTAAAACATGTAAGGAGCAGAATATAACACAAGAATATTACATACAATACAACTAAAGCGCTCCAATCGGAGATAGACAAGCCCACCAGGGAGCCTTTTGTGCAACTAGTCAATACCATGCTGTTTTCAAGATTTTAGATTGTTAGACAACTAGTTTAACAGTCTAGGACTGAAACGATCACTTGCCAATACACTTGCCTTGCAAGTATGCAAAAGCAGCAGTGTTAACACTAATAAGGGTTATCCTTAAAAATTTTTTGTTTGCAGTAACAGCCAAAAAAATAAAATGGGTCGGTAGGTAGTAGGTCAATATTTTTTTTTTTTCAAGATCCAAAGTAAAAAAAGTTCAATTTTGGTCATGGTGATTGATTGAGGGAATGAATTTACACAAAATGTGCATATCATGACGTGAACTGACTGGGTCTTCAACCCGTGCCTTCAGGCGCACCATTGCAAACATCATTCTGATGCAGGTTATATAGTCCAGCCTTTTTCAAACTTCTTTGACCTGAGGTCCGGCCATGGCAGACTTTGGGTCATAGGGCTCATCTACATGTACCCAGAAAGAAGGCTACAATAGCTCTTGGCCACGTTATATTGAAATTTGACTATACAATACTCAATGCTATACGGTATATTATACAGTCTTTGCTCTGTTTCTAAGGAAGTTCCAAAAAAACAACGCTGCTCTATTAAGTTTAGTTAAATAAATAAATAGCCTTCCAACAGGTTGAAGCAGAGCTTGATACCAACGTTATCGATTAGTTTCAGTTTCTCTCACAAGAGGGCGATTGAATGAATGCTCATATACCACCACTTTAATTGTAGGGCTCCATGTTTAATGACATCGATAGCAGAAGCGTTTGTTTTCTTTTTTTCATCGATCCGCTGGGTTTCTTGATCACCCGCGCAGCAAATTATCACGAAGCATCGGGCCTAATTTCACTCCGACTCCTTGAACCAGCAGTCTCCATGTTGGACCCATATTTGAGAAATGCTGGAATGGAGCCACAACCAATTTCAATACTCCGACCACGGTCCGCAGCTAGACTAGGGAAAGGGATGAGAAAAGATCTGGCCACAGTTCTTCCAGAACCGTGCCAAGTTAAAAAGCGTTAATAGTTTGTGTGAATGAAGCGAAGCGTAGGCCATAGTGTGACATCGTAAAACCAATGGTGTAGAGATGGCGCCACAGGTTTTTAAGTGAGCCACGTTTGCATGTAGGCAATTTATATTCCACAATACTTGGGCCTACTAAATATTATTTTATTGCATTTGTATTGTTGTCTAGAGTAAAAAACAATCGTCGGTATTAACACAAGTTTACAACCGCAAGTCGGTCGGACTAAAAGGGGGAAAAAACAAATATTTGGTCAAGTTCTAAATTGACAGGGTCGGTCGGGTTACTGCAAACGAAAATATTTTTAAGGATGGCTCGAGGTTAGGGTGCTCCATCAGGCAGTACTTCAGCCGCTCCTTACCGGTTAGTTCGAATCGGCAACCGTTAGTTCGGGGCGTTAACCAGTAGGGTCACTGCCGCCCCTCAATTAATAGCAAAAATAACTTATCATTCATATTTCTTGTTCAATTTATTATAGGGAGTTTATAATAGTCATTCTAAAACCTTTTCTGAAACCCTAATTTAATTGCAAAGGAACAGCATAAATAATGACATGCATGGAAACTACAGTGGAGCATTACTTCAAATTGGCACAGGATCACATCAGACTTGAATTTGTATTTCTCAGACGCTTGCAACAACTCAAACAACCGCAGATGCCCTGTGAGCAGGGTGTCCAAAAAGAAATGGAGCCTGGAAAACCCAAACAGACTTCTTACTACAGACTTTAGCAGACTGGTTTAGAAATAATTTAATAGCCAGAAATATGCCTTGCACTGCCCCAACAAAATATTTGGTTAATCATGAAGTGAACCTGCTTGCACTAAAAGAAAACGCAGAGGACTAATGAACATCTGGCTTCCTCCGAAAAGCAATTCCACATACAGACATCATTTGGAAAATTATTTGGACATTTGAAGAGCATATGAACTTCCGCTGCTCAGCCAATGCCTTTTACGCCCTGTTATCAGAGTTACAGGCGATAAACAATTTTTGATGGTCACAAGTTTACTTCTCAGGTGGGAAGTGTCAGGAATTTTCTTATATGAGAGACGCCTCATTGGTGGTTAGGATATGGAGTAGGGGATTGACAGCAACATAAAATAAATCACATTATGAGAGATGCTGAATTTAACATCAACTGCGATGTTTGACAAATTAATGTAAATTTAGTCGACCGTAAGCTGGCACATGTGGGTGTCGATATTTTCCGTGGGTGCTCGAGCGCAGCACCCACCGCGCCTATGCTATCTATGATTTGTTGTCAAATATTGAAGTTAGGAGGTTTATATACTGTGTTTTGTATTATGTTTCATTCGGCCCCCATGCTGTTTCATTTGTATAGTGACAGATTAACTTAATAATGTTACAAAGATACTGCATCAATCCGTGAGTGCCTATTAGGCTACTTCGTTATTTGTTTTGGCCTACTCTTGATTTAATTTAGGCTAGGTCTTTTTTACTTTACTGTAGGCTCGCCAAACCCACGGAGGAGCCTTTATTTTGGGCAAGGCAAGGCCTTTATTTAATAAGGCTTCTGTTGGAAAGAATTGTAAAGCCTGGCTAACAGTAGCCTAATCCTCCTGCCCCGCTACCACAGCTGTGTGGCGTCCCTGGATAGTGTGACATGCTCACGCATTATATGTCTCCTCATACCAAACTTGACCTATAGTGCAACCATAAAGCGTCTTCATAAAATAACAACTTGCCAGATATGCCTTCATAGCTTTGGCTTGACTGGAAATGGCTTTTCTACATTTGCTGCCTGCTGCATCCTTTCTGTTCTTGAGTTAGTAAAGTACAAGCATTGTTTGCTGGTAACCGCCACAAATAGCCTACAGATTCTTGCATCGTACATTCTCTATTCTCCAAAAAGCGCCCGTTCTATAGGCTGGCCAAGTGTGTATTTCTCGCGGCATAAACCAGATGTATTTGTTTATTGTACAGAAAAATAAAATAACCCTGTCAAACCAGTCAATTGGCTACATTGCAGTCAAGAAGTAGGGCAAAATTAATTTCGGGAAACCAAAGCGTGGGTCATAGTTGTCCTAAGCCTCTATTAGTAGCCCTGTTAAAAGCGTTAAAGCTATAGATAGTATTAAATGCGCCAACAACAACATTGTTTTCTGCAAGCCTACCCTAGGCCAGTGGTTCTCAAAGTGGGGCCCATGTGAGGGGACCTCAAAACAAGTTGAAAAGAAAAATAAAAGCAACAAATAAATACATTTGAAATTTTTAAAAATATACTTATTACTATTAGGGTTGTTATACAATGCCATTATAATAATGTTGCATATCTGAACATTATATTTTCCATGATAATGAGTGGAATAATGGTAGAGTGATAACTCTCATATAACGAAAGCCCCAAATACAATTTTACACACTGTATGCTCCATCGCGAAGTGTTTGTGGCTAAAACTAGATGTAAGCGCGCCATAGCCCGGTACAAAATATGACCGCCACTCAGTCCTGTACATCCGTTCCACGAAAATAAATCACACTTCAATTTGTCTCCATATTTTACTCCATCCCCAGTCTTGAAACTTTTGTGTATGCTTGTTTTGGCATGCCTGAGTATTGATGATGCGACTGCACGGAAGAGTAGCACCTACTGGTGCTGAAAGGTGAATAGATTGTAGAATAAGCCAAAGAGATGTAGCATTGTTATAAAACCTTTAACATCTCTAAACAATCACAAGTAGGGCAGTTCATCACAGTTCATCCATTGCAACTGGATTGATGAAAGGTCACTTACACCTGTAGGCTACATTGTATTTGGGAAAAGCAAAAGGTATCAGCATAATGTTATTTATTTATTTATTTATAAACAAAAACATCTCTGTCAGTTCGTGCGTTTCAGCAACTATCAAAAACAAAAAGGTCATTTTGGATGGATGGATTTTTTTATGAATGTTTCTTCTTCTACATAAGATTTTTTGAGTCATCTTTAGTTCATGTAATACTTTTTGTCAATGTTTAAATTTAAATTAAGTAACAGTAGTCTGTAACAGTAGTCACAAAGAAACGTTATTGTTAATACACAAATTAAGTAACAGTAGTCTGAAATGAAATGCTGTTTTACATCTAGTGGTGCAAATAACTGACATGTCAAATGGGCCTTGATGAGAAATCATTAAGCTAGACTGTTCATACCATTTTAGCGGGCCAAAGTTGAAGAGCTGTTGTCCGTTATTGTTACCGTGCAAATATAGGCTGATTGATGTTCCCTTGCATTGTGTAACTGGGGTCCATGGCTAGTCTGGCTTTCACCAGACCAACCTCAATCTTTAAAGAAATCAAAAATAAATGGCGGGCAGATCAGGCTGGGTTCACCAAGCCTAGTCCATAGACACCCGATATTGTTCAGCTCTAGCTATTCAAATGCAAAATGCATCAGGGAGTTATGACAACTGTAACTAACACACTAGATCGAATGATAAAGCTGTTAGCTTCCTAAGCTACAGGTAGGCTTATAAAGGTAGGCCTATTTACAACATAAATTGTCAATAGGCTATGCTGGCGACACAAATAAAATCTCCTTTGGAAACCAATTCACGCCTTTACAGTATCAAAGCGGACTTAAACTTCCATATCGTGAAAAGTTGTAATAAAATTCGGCTCCATGGAGTCAAGGAAAGCTGTGAATGAAGTAGCCACTTCTAAATGGGACCCACTACACAGTAGCTTAAAGTGTGTTGCTAAAGCAGCCATAATGAAATGAAAGGTGTCATTGTTTGGATACTTCACACCTGCGTGCTTTTTTAATTTCACAGACTACAACTACCAAGCTGGAATCAAAGCACATCGATTCCCCTCTCACACCCTCAGCACTTAAAACAAAATAAACAGGCGTCTCAGTCTCCAGCATGTATAGGCAAAACTGTATCAGACCCGGTGTAGCGTTGGTATATCTTCCATTGCAGAATGATTTTTTGTAGCACATGCAACAAATGACAGTCGAAGATACAATTACAGTGCTGCTATCAATTTGCTTGGTATAACCGCATTTATAGTTTTCTACAAATGCAATCAATCAAATTGGCCTCAATCCTCAACCAAGCGTACTTGGTAACATTACCTAGGTCCTTATTGATATTATAAGATTCGCCTGCAAGTAAAAACCAAGCATGTCCGATAAACATCCTCAGATTTATTTGACGGGAAGAAGGAAATGGGAATTACATTTCATGTGAACATCATCTATCCTTATAGGCGTTCTCTGCAGTAAACTATAGTCCTTGTAGGAGCGTCCATTGTTATTCCAACCCCGTTTAACTTCCAACAAAATTACGTCTCCCCACTACCTTGAGCGCCATCTAGTGGATAGCGACTACTTATAAGCCAATACTGGAAATGCAGCCATGATGATGATGATGAATATATATATTTTAGCTTTCTTTTAATCCTACTGAATTTGCCAATTATGTATGCGGCCGTTCTAATACCGGTGATATGTAGGTGCCTGTGTGTGTGTGCATGTGTATATGTGTGCACCGCTTCATCTACAGGCCAATGAGTGTACAGTCATTAAATGTACACATAATCTATTTTTTTAAAAGACCCCCCATGGATGAAATTCTCTGAAACTTGGCATACCCCAGAGAATGCCAGGTCAATCATACAAATAAAATTTAGGTGCAGTTCTGAACATCTTAACTGAAGATAGGCGATTAAACAAAAGCGATTTTTTTCGTAAAAAAGTGTAGTGGGGCTACATACCCGCAAATTGCATGTCCCGGATTGGTTCGATTGTCCGGGTATCGTTGACCAAAAATTCAGGAGTAGATGGCCGGAACTTTGACAATCCC
This sequence comes from Alosa alosa, assembly GCF_017589495.1. Taxonomy (NCBI): domain Eukaryota; kingdom Metazoa; phylum Chordata; class Actinopteri; order Clupeiformes; family Clupeidae; genus Alosa; species Alosa alosa. Next base: position 19,486,511 of record NC_063199.1, read on the forward strand.
TAAATGACCGCTTGGCTGCTGGCCCGGTCATAATAATTAATGGGATTAGCTTAATGTATTTTTACATTTTGCCGTAGTGTTCACCGATGGGTTTTAATAACACATCAAGGGGGTCCTTAGCCCAGAACCTAGTGGTATTTGGGGGGCCTTGTGGGTGGAAAAGTTTGGGAACCCCTGCCCTAGGCTACATATTAGTTCTGAACAGTTACTTCTCCACTGGCTGAATTATCAAAAAGGTGCTTTCTCTTCGTCCTCATAGAATTAAGCGGTAAGTTCCATAAGAGAGGCGTTAGAAGATAAATTAAGCGTTTCGCGTTGACGCGTTATTGATAAGTAGGCTATAACACTAACTTTGCAAAGTTAACTTGAATGCATCAATTTTTGAACAAAGTTGTGTAGGCTACACTGCGCCAGTTGTAGTCTGCATGAACAGTTCTTAGAACACTGTTTGATTTCTGCGTGGGAGTGGGGCTGAAACCAACCTGTTTGAGGAAGGCGGTGCAAGAAGTGAATCGTGCTCTGTCCTGCACATATCTCTACCTGTGAAATAATGAGTCTAGGCCAGTGTTGGGGGTTACAAAGTACCAAAGAAATGCGTCCTGTGTTACTCTTGATATCTCTAATATATTTACTTATTGTTCCATAGGGGTGCCTAAAGTGATTGCTTATTGAAAATATATAGATTAGCCTACCAACGAGACAGCAAATTAAGATATTTTTCGCTTTTGTGGAGCAAGCACCAGTAGGCTATCAAAAGCAGATTTCAAGTTTCAGGAGCCACGCACTCTGTAGCCAAGCCCATGCCACCCAGGTAGCCGAGGCACTTTTTAATTGCATGATTATTTGGTTATTGAATCAGAGGCTGGAATTCCTCTCTCTCAACAATTATGTTTAGCAGTAGCCTCCTGTTTCAGAATAGGCTGCAGGCAGGCTACTGACAGAGTTGTACAGTGGCAGAACGACGCACAGTGGCTGCAGCGGTACTAAAGTTCCTCACGCAGTGGTAATGCAAGGACTGAAGTGGCCATTTCAAAGTAATGCCCACTGTATGACTTCACAAAATCTCACTCCAGCCAAACACCCAAAGTTGGCAACCCTGCCTTAGCTGGCCATACCACTTATTAGCCACAAGTATCCCACGCGACGTAGCTCATAGTGCCAGGGGCATGTAACCCTAGATGTTTTGTATCCCACGCCGCTTATCGTGAGCTCATAGTGCTAGGGGTAATGTAACTTTCGACAGTTTGTATCCTACGTTTATAAGTGACTCGCAAGTGCTAGCTGCTAGGGTAATGTAACTCGTTCCAGTTTGTGCCTTGCCGTCCACTAGACTAGGCCATCCTTAAATATTTTTGTTTTGCAGTAACAGCCAAAAACTAAAAATGGGTCGATGGTAGGTCAATATTTTTTTTCAAGATTCAAAGTAAAAAAAAGCACAATTTTGGTCATGGTGATTACGTAGGAATGAATTTACACAATGTGCAGCATATTCATGTGATCTAACTGACTGGTCTTCAACCTGCGCCTTCAGGCGCACTATTGCAAACCCTATTCTGATGAGTATTATATAGACCAGCCTTTCTCAAACTTCTTGACCTGAGGCCTGTCATGGCAGACTTTAACAGTAGGGCTCATCTACATGTACCCAGAAAGAAGGCTACAATAGCTCTTGGCCACGTTATTGAAATTTGACTATACAATACTCAATGCTATACAGTGTATTATACAGTCTCTGCTCTGTTTCTAAGGAAGTTCCAAAACAACGCCGCTCTATTAAGTTTCGCTATAAATAAATAGCCTTCCAACAGGTTGAAGCGGAGCTGATACCAACGTTATCGATTAGTTTCAGTTTCTCACAAGAGACGCCACACTGAATGAATGCTCATACCACCACTTAATTGTAGGGCTCCATGTTTAATGACATCGATAGCAGAAACGCTTTGTTTTCTTTTTTCGCCGATCCGCTGCTCTTTGATCAACTGCGCAGCAAATTATCAGATTTAGCGAACCGGCCTAATTTCACTCCATCGCACTCCGGACTGTTGAAGTCTCCATGTTGCGGACCCATATTTTGAGAAATGCTGAATAGACCACAACCAATTTCAATACTCCGACACGGTCACCATTAGACTAGGGGAGGAGGGATGAGAAAGATTCGGCCACAGTTCTTCCAGAACTGCGCGCGCAAAAAGCCGCTATCAGTTTGTGTGAATGAAACGGTTTAGGCTAGGTGACATGCGAAACCAATGGTGTAGAGATGACGCCACAGGTTTTTTTTTTTTTTAAGTGAGCCACGCTTGCATGTAGGCAATTTATATTCACAATACTTGGGCCTACTAAAAGAAATATTATTTTATTGCATTTGTATTGGTTGTTTAGAGTAAAAAAAACAATCGGGTCGCATTAATCTAAAGTTTACAACCGCAAGTCGGTCGGACTAAAAGGGGAAAAATAAATATTTGGGTCGGTTCTAAACTGGACAGGGTCGGTCGGGTTACTGCAAACTAAAATATTTTTAAGGATGGCTCAAGGGTTAGCTAACGCTAGCCTTTGAGATTATGTGTTTTACATGTAAATCCTGTTTCATTGCTAGCTCTAACGTGGAGCTACTAGCAGCCTTTATAGCATGTAACCTTTAATATGATAGCCAACTAGAAGGCTAACAGTTAATGTTAAACTAAAAGTGCAACATGCATAGATCCTAGGAGCTCAATCTAACTTCAAACCGACATTAGCTTGCCGTTCGTTTTTATTCCCTTCACAACTTGATAGCCAACTAGCAAGTCTGGTAAATGGCTAACGCTATAAAATATAACCTGCATAATGTATGTGCTACAACATAGCTGGCAGCTAACTGGTTGATTAAACGTTATAGTGTAGATGCCTAAAATCAACATTAGCTTATGAGACGTTAATTTAAGTTCACTTACCTGAATATGTGGGTGGTTAGCCTTAAGATGCCGCCCAGGTTAGTGGTGTTTTCCCCGACATCTTTTGTCCACACTGCTTCCATCAGTTACAATGACACATTCAGACTTTTTTTCAGTGTCATTGTAGTTTAAAGTGCTTCCAAACATCTGTACTCTCTTTCTCCCTCTCTAGCATGATGTGTTGGTCGCTGGCTCTACAGAAATCTCTGGTGTTAAGCTATCTGTATGGGTGTTGTGTGCGTTGGCTCCATGTAGTTTAGGTAATTTGCAGCCACAAGCAGCTACACGGAGCTGGCAACGGCAGCACTCATTCGGAATATTTTGAAGGCGTAACAGTTGAATATTCTATCTCGTGATGAAAAAGTAGAGGATTGTAGACCTAAACTGAAGAGAGATTTTATCTTAGTTTTTATTTTATGCAAAACATTTTAGTCTCTACTTTTTTCAACACAATAATGCATGCTAATTCTACCTTTGTCACAAGCGGAGAATAGTGCAGTCTTGTCATAGTCTCGCCTTAGTCATGAAAAAAAGGTCATGATCTAACATATTTATACAGAACACCATCCAATCATTGCATATATAGGGCTATGAATAGATATGCTCTATATGTAGGTATGGACCCTTTCAATCTGGCCCTAGAGGATTTCCGGTGAAAATGTTCAGAACCAATGCTGATACTTTTGAAAGGAATGTTCTACAAAAAGTAGACTTTATGTACAGTAAAACATGTCTTTTTTACTATATTTTTGTGTCTCCCCAAGTTACCATTAGCTCAATACATTTTTCTATAGACCTATGAATACATACACAACACCCCCCCACACACACACACATACAGACACACACACACACTTTTCTTTGGAAAAAGCAAAGTAATTTGATAGAAGTCAGTCATTTCTATCTTAGGCAAAATCAGCTTTTTCAGAACTCCATGTACATCTGGTGGTCATTGTATTTTGCTTTGCTTTGTTCTTGTTGGCTGCAAAAAATACTGTAAACCAACAGCAAATTATTTGGGAAAATCAAAACATTTTTTGTTTCAATATTGCTTGCATTTTTACTGTGTATTTCAACTTCTCTCTGTAGATACCGTAACTTTACTCTTGTATGGAAATACATAAAGCCTATGAAAGACAAAAGAGTGTTAGGTTTTGAGCAACAGTGTGTACATGATGTATCCAAAATGTCATATTATGTTTGATTTAAAGATGTGTTTATGACATTTTGAATGTTGTGTGTCATTTTGCTGGAGATTTGAGGCATTTTGCATTTTGTGTGAGAAATTGTTGGTTTTGTGTGTGGAGTTTTGAAAAATAGACACAGAGTTTTGAAAACGTGTGTAAACAGTTGTTAAAAACTGTAAAAATGAGCGTAGCCTAGCACCTATTCCTGAACAATGCTGAAATCAAATCGTGAAACTCCCCAGTAACACTTGTATTGTTGATCGAAGTGCATTCTCGCCTGTTCCGTATATATTGCGTTATCAATAATGATGATAATAATAATAATAGTAGGCTAATAAAAGGAATGTAGCCTAGACTACCTCTCCCAGGTGCACTCATTATCACCTACTCCTGAACAGTGCTGAACTCAAATCTCGAAACTCGCCTCTCAACACCGGATATAATGCGTTAATAATTGAAGGAATGTAACCAAGGCTACCTCTCGCTCTAGATGCATCCATTATCACAATGAGCCATTAACACATTATGAACACAAAGAGGCTACTTCAAAACTTTTATTGACACGTCATAATTACAGGTTTCTGGTTCATACTTTTTGGTATGAGGCAGGTGTGAAGACTCAATACAAATTTAATTGAGGACATCTGTACGTACAACTCTTTCTTGCCATGGCACTGCTGTGTTTAGAATGTCTTTACTTTATATCGCACCAACGTTGCTGCCCGAGCTGCCCTCGCGGCACCGAGTCACCGTACAGTGACTGCAAGTCTCTCAGCTACACCAACAGGTGTGTTGTGTGTGTTCTGGTGGATGATAAATGCAGCGATGCGATGGACCAACTTATCAAACTTCCCAGCAGACAGGCAAAAGTACTGGTGTTGTTTCTCCTCATCTAACAGCCGCATCTTTTGCACATAAGTGTGGAACACTCCTTCACTGGCTCTTTCTTCGTTCAGTGCTCGCACATCCCACCTTCTTTTCTTCAGGCGTTTCAGGCTTCTTTGGTGGTAGTGTCCTACTTTCAGGCTCAACGTACTGCCCCCAGTTGGTGGGGTAGAGTATCACAGTTAATTCGTAGTGCGCAGGCGCTAACCTTAATCATCTAGCGCGCATTCAGGACAACAGAAATTGGAGTATGCCTTGTGTACGCGCAAATGTGACGGAGGAGCTTACCATTTCCTTAAGTGTAGCTCAAACTAATAAAGTGTAATCTATGAATGAAACATTGTACATCATTGGAACTTTGTGCACAAAATTACTAGGATCTATTCCCACACTGATTGTCTTGTTCTTACTAGCTACCCCACATACCATTTTAGTCCTTAATTAGACCTCATTTTATCCTTAATATCTTCATGTGCATTTGTTGCAGAGACCTCAAATATCGGCATACTCCAGTCATACTAAGAACGTGTTTGTTCTCCATCCTACAAGATATTAATGCCCAAACATGGCCTCCAAGATAAGCCATTACTGAGAGTGTAAAAATGATAGAAAATCAAGGGTGAAAACATTGGAATTTAGCAAAAATATTTTTACAGGTCATAGTTTTGGGACCTAAACATTATGTCGGTAAACTTTGAGACGGTGCGGCAACCATTTTCATGGATTCTCTCTGATTTGACACTGAATGTCTATGTACTACTTATTAATAAACATTTTAATAGCATGTAAGTGAGTACACAATACATAAATAATGGTCAATTGCACAAGGTATTTGGGCATAGTAATTTTAGTGTCTGGGATAGGATCATTATTCCAGAAGAAAAACACTGTGATACAGTTAAAGCTGCAGTTGGCAAGTCTGACAGATTGAGGGGACAAAATTTTGAATGCTTACAACTCTCATGCCCTCCCCCACTACCACCGAGCACCCTCTCATCGAGTTTGTGCTCGTCAGTGCGCACCAAACTGCACCAGACTGTGATTGACAATCAGATCTCACACAGCCCTGCTCTGATTGGACCAGAAGAACCGGGAGTGGTGGATTTTTGCAAAACAACTAGTGTCGTTTTCAGTGAATATGATCAAAAAAATCAAGCCTACACTTGATATGAGTTAATAGCCTGGAATATAAGGAAACTGTAGCTTCAATTGAGCTGATTAAAGTTTTGTTAGTGATAGTGTAGTAGAGATGTTTTAATAAGGTACGCGTAATACCAAATAACTTCTGGACTTTGTACTCTAACAGGATGAACAGTATCCTTACTACCGAGGGCCCAGGGAAGATCCACCAACTGGTCGCCAGGTTGAGTTCAGGTGAATTTTCTTTAAAAAAAAAAAATGCTACATGCTGTAACGGCACACTCTCTGTTGTGTATTCTAGTCGTTGGCAAAATGCTGTTTCTTGTCACTGAGTTCAATTTCCTTGTGATTTTAGCAATTAACACATGGCCCACTTTCTCCTATGACTTTGTACCTCATGAGGAAGTGAGACTTGGCAGGGTGTAGCCAGTAAGAGCGCTTTAAAAATCTCTGCATGGCTTCACTGTGTGGCTGCCAGTCCTGAGAGGGAGCAAGTAGTCCAGCAAAACAACAGCTCTATTAACTGGCCTGCAGAGCTTCAGGCCAAGCATAGCACTGCGTGGGTGGTGCACTGCCCTCCCTACTGTACCTTGACCAAGTTTTAGAACTCACTCTAGGTACGATTTGGCTATTTGAGTTGTATTTAAAGGGCTCAGGGGGATGTCGGATGGAGTGTTTTGGAATGAGAGTGTACCTTGTTGACGAAAGAAACGGGTGGAAATTAAGTTACCTTTTTTGAAACTGTAATGCACTGCTTAGAATATGAAGGGGATGGATAACAAGCCATTGATTACTGAATTATGCTATGTGTTATGAAGTGTTATGATAGTTGATAAGCTATTTTTTCCACCAGTTTTCCCCAAACACTTAACATACCTCTGGTGATGGCAGGCTGTGGAGTGAGTTCTGATTATAACCAGCAGATGGCGATAGGCACCTTTTTTGACCAATTGTTAGGTTATGAATATAACCATGGTACTCTGAAGGAGAAAATGAGATGTTAACCAATGATGTCATCGACCTGAACCAGTCTCCAATCGCCCATCTCTGTGTATGGGGGATATTTGCATTCCAAATCAATATAGGCCCGTATATGCAGAATATTCTTCCTCTTTCCATTCTTTAGTGCCTCGAGAACCTTGAATCGGCTAAAAAAGGAAAACTCTGATCCCAATGCAAAGGACTGCTGGACTTTCGTCCCCCCACAAGCCTTGTCGCATTCCTTGCAAAAGCCTTTGTAAAGGCGGCATTTATTCCAAGATGGATGGATTCTGGCATTGCCCTACTCCCTGTGGTTGTGCTGTCCCGCCTACGGATCCCCAGGCGTTGAGAGAGGCACTCTACCTTCTGATCTGTTCAACCTGGGCGATGACGCTATGTCCTTCCTCACCTTCGATTCCAAGCAGGAAGTGGTTAGTGTTGTTCCCCAATCCCAAGCAGAAGAGGCAGTCAGCCACAAAGCGAATGATTCCTCCTCGTGCTGACTCTTGCCCTTATGGATTGGGCTACCGTGACACTAGGTATCCTGCGGCCCCCTCCTGAGCCGCCAGCAGTCTCAAGACTAGATGGCATGTTCTTTGGCGGCAGAACCCCCAAGAACAATTGTCCCCTGCCATATAGTGCCAGAGCCAGAGCTCACTCAAGAGACATCGCCGCTCCTGAGACTGCCCCTACTCGTCTCGAGCTCAGGTGCAAGTTTCTCTGCGTTCACCTCGCTCTCTGAGTCAGACAGCCTGGGTTTCTCCTCCCTGCCCAAAGTCGAGGAATCTGTGGCTCATACCTCACACCGCATGGACAATCGCCTTACGAAAGGCTCCGCCCTTCCTTCCAAGCCCTGCCGAGTTGCTGCCGCTCTCAACGAGAAGGCATACTCGTCCATCGTTCAGCCCTCAACACCACGGTACTCATGACTGTATACGCCGGTGAGATCCTCTGCCACTCAGACACCGCTCTCAGCGCGGAGGACCTCCCCGAACTCAGGAAGGTGTTAGACTTTAGCCTGAAAGCTCTGAATTGTTCAGCCATGGCTCAATGCCATACACTGGGTTTTCGAATAGCCCAGTCCCAGCATCTATGGTTGGTCTTGTCTGACCTCTCAGACAAATAACGGCTCCCCCTCCTTGATGCTCTGGTCTCACCTGGTGGTATGTTTGGCCTGGGCATCGCTACACTGAGAGCCAGGTATGAAGCTGCCCTGAAGGTGCTTCTGCCCTTCACTTGATTGTTGAAGCATGCTACATGGTGTGTTATATGCTTAAATCAACACAGTTGATAAGCTAATTATTTTTTTCACCATTCTTCCCAAAACACATAACAGCTCTGGTGACAGCAGGCTGTGGAGAGTTCCGATTATAACCAGCAGATGGCAATAGACACCTTCTTTTGACAAAACACAAATTGAATGGGGGCATTGAATTGGCAATGAGGGTCATTTTTAAACGTTGTATGTCTCCCTGTTTCTGCTAGTGCTCCACAGTCCTACAAAGACCATAAATCAAACATGACAGGCCTTTCGCCATCTTTGCATTTGACATCTGTTTGAATGGTGCGCTTGTCAGTGTCTCACAGACTAATGTGCACTGAACAACCCGCTCTGTTGGATGTGAACTCAAGATGCTGTTGACTTTGAAGGATACCTCACCAGGACTGCAAATGCAGTGATCAATCTAGGATTCAAAGCATGATGCATCATTGCATGTGCATAGCACATGTTTTTTTTTTTTTTTTTTTTTTTTTTTTGTGCAGTTCAAATCTAGACATTTGAGGTTCTTCTTCAAGCACGAGGGATGGACAATTCCCTCGTCTTCCCTCAGCATTATTGGCATGCAGTCAGCCACATCCCATGGCTGCAGGACCAAGAACCTTGCTCGCTGAAAGCCAGCATTACCTCCCCAAATCCATACGGACACATAGACACTACACTCTCATACATACCAGCCCTTTCCTTCCTGCTCGCTCATGGCCGCCCATACGGCCGTTTCTGGGCCAGCCCAAAGGACAAAGGGCACCACTGTGCGCCCCCTTGGCCAGAGCCCACGTACACACACAGCTTGCACCTGAATGGCCACCCTTTACCATGGGCCTCCGCAGAGCCTAACTTGTGTGCAGACTCAAGCAACTTGCACACACCTGGTGCAAAGGGCAATGTCTATGTCTAGTGCTATTTTATATGACTGTCCACTGTCAAGGCTGCTTTTTGAAAGCATTGGTCTCACTGGTTTGTACAGTTTTGGTGATTTGTCGGATTGACTTTATGAATACGTAAAACCGTGAGTGAAAGCTTGGACAAGTGGGTTTGATGCTGATGATTTTACTCCAGTCTCTGAGCTACAGTATGAGCCAGGCATGCTTCAAAACTGTGATACTATGGCAATTTATCAATCTTTGATCCCCGTTCAGATTTGTTTCAGTTTTGGGATTTCGAGTCACACATACAAGGGATAATCCACACTGGTATTAAATGATTTTCAAGCGCTATGGGGAGTCAAAGAATGATCCATTGTGAAGGCTTTGCCTAACTGCAGTGCTGTTTAAATATTTAGAGCAGTAAAAGACTCTTTATTTTTCCATGTCCATGAAATCATGTCAGAAGTCACTATTTGTTTGTGGAATTATTTAACAACAACCCATTACCCCCCCTTAATGTCTCATTAGATATAGTGCTTTGGTAAAAAGTTCAAAATTTGATTATTATAAAATCTATAACTACAGTCCTCTAATGCGTTTTCCACCCTTTCAGGACCATCCTGTCCTTAGTGTCTTGTGTCTTGTGAATCAGCTAAGTACCTTCCATGATGAGTTACTGCTTGGGTGATGGAGTGCGGTGTTGTGTGTGTATTTGTCCGTGCATGTCTTTCCTCCCATGTCCATTTGGCAAAATTCCTTAGGAAGCCTCAGCAGTCTTTGTGGACTCGGCCATTGGCCGGAGGTGTTTTGCAGGCCTAGTAGAGATGTGCTGGGGGCATCATCCTTTAATCCCTTTGCTTGGCCTTAATTCCTCTGAACACTGCTCAGCTTCCATAACCAGTTTTGTGACTTCTATTTAAATCACCAGTTTCATATGCACACATACCTGCACATGCCCTTAGACTGAAATGGTGAGCATCTTGGAGCTGGTGTTTCTTAATTTAGCCTGCCAGACATACGCACGTGTGCACTATGTAGCGTAATGGAATAATGCTTCCTCCCAATTTAGCTGTTGGTCCTCCAGACAGGAGTTTCCCATGGCATAGAAACACACACAGACACTCACACACAGGCGCTCGGAGAGAAAGGACCCAATGTGGTCATGTGTCTGGCAGCAGGGGTTCGGAGAGCCCACGGAGTGAGAGAAGCCACGCCACTCAATCTGGCCTTTGTGCCTCTCTCTCTCCCTCTCTCCCTTCCTCCCTCCTGCCGGACCAGACCAGACCAGATGATGAGGAGCCACTAATGAGCTCACCGGTCGCCCTGTGAAGTGCCAGAAGTACAACTAGTTGGCAACCGAACCCCCGTCTCCTCTCTCAACCATCAAAGTCACCTCACAAACCCTCACCCCGCTTTAATGGTTCGCTCTAAAGCATCCTGAAGCCATAATTACTTGTTTAATATATTGTGTGCGGGCTGGTAGCCGATGAATCTCGCTGGAGTTTAAGTCGTTAGGATGATTAAAGAGAAGGGCGTAATCAGCTGCAACTGTTGATCGGGTGAGGTTCACAATTATCTGAATTGCTGAGCGATGTACTTATTCATTTTTTCCCTTTTGTTGTTTTTTTATGTAGCCTATGTTTTTTGGTGGTTGATGCTGGGTTCACATACATTATGGCCTTCATTAACTGGCTTCCATTAACTTTCTCTTTGACAAAGCTTTCCAGAAGTCTTACAGGTGTATTTAGAGAGCAGTTCCAAATTTAGGCTGAACAGCCCAGAATCGCTGTTGCATGTTTCCCTCCTAGAACTCAGCAGTTGACCACATGAAAAAGCAGCCATGTTTCTTTTGCTTTGATGGTGTGTGAGTGTGGAGCCATCACTGTATCTCTTCTCTTCAGAGGCTCACCCGTTTCATCATTACAAGCAGACCCACATACCTGTGTCACCAGCACCTGTCCAAGCTTCCCATAGAGTCTACAAATAACCCTTCAGACCATCACACCATCCCTCACTAATGTCCCATCCCATGACAGGACACAAACAAGATGTGAAGATAAAGTTGTGTCTTTAGAATACAACCTGAGAAAGTTAAAATGGAATGTTGGTCTGACAAGATTTAAACAGTATCCATAATTAATGATTAATAGTAATATCTACCATTATGCTGTGAACTTAGTCCTTAAAGTCTCAGCATAATCTCTGCATTCGTTGATGTATGTAGAAATATGGAGGGTTTTTTTCTGTTCAGAAGACAGAGCCTCCATTCTAATAAGCTTTTTTAAAGTGAGCAGCAGCAGTGGCAGGGCCACTTCAAACGGGTCAAGCGTCATTAAAGCATGAGGCCCATGTAAAGCCTGCTCTTTGTTTGGGCTACAGGCCCAGGTCAGGCCGAGGTCGTGGAAACCAGGTGCCATTGATTTGTTTATGCCGCCAATCAGCTCTACGGCACGTCGTATAGCGGCTGATGGTCGGTCGGCCAGATCGAGAGCATTGGCCGCCAGGACAATGAAGCGACTGCCAATAAAGGCTCCAGTGATTTTACTGCTGTGTGGGGTAGATATAGCTAAACAAGACCAAGGGAAAGGCCAGAGAACCATTGTCTGGTTTGTATTAGCGCATTAGCATTTATTAGTTCACTTGTAAATTGGCAGCTCCCAGTCTGAACCAAATATTTGATGTGTGAAATTGGAGAAGGTAAGCATACTTTATGGCAGTGGTTAGCCATTACTGTGGCAAATTGAGAAGTCGGCCTGTCCGACACGGCTCAGAGCACCGCATACTGAATCTGAGGCTTATCCAGCCTATGTGGCAGGGGGCACTGGGCTCACTGACCCCCCTTGCCCCCTCCTCCGAACAGCCAGGGGGTCAGAAGGGGCACTCTCCCGTGGCAGGGTGCTTCAGGCTGACGGGCTCCTGTGTTGACTTTAAAAGCGGGGGGAGCGCTATCAAAATAAACACTCTAATTAAAGTGTAAAGGAGAGCGGCAAAGGCCACACTCAATTGCCCTCTCTCTTAACCTGACTGGGGCCGTGGAGCAACAGTTATGAGATGGCGGTAATAGTTTTCTCTCTCCCGTAATTGATCAAAAACATATTAGATATAATGTCTTCAAAAAAGGGTCTTGAGGCGGCAGTGTCTAACAATAAACCCCCGCTTTGTTTTCAAGTAATGACCCACTTCGATCCCAGAACAGCTGATGCTTTGTTCTTTTGTGGTGTATGCTTTCCAATATTTCTGTCTGGATGTGCGAGTCAGTTTGTGGGTAACATAAAATATCTTGAATTGAAAAGAAATGGCTTCCCAAATAGGATTATCCAAATTGGATTTGCATCTGCAGTTTGTACAGCAGTCATTTTCTCCATTGTGTGACGGATTCTGCCAGAATATTCAGTCGTTCCATTTTCTATGTCTGTCTGTAGGTCCAGCAGCCAGGTAGCTGCCCCGTCTGGCGTGAGGGGCCAGAGGCCGCCCCCTCCTCGCTCCATGTCCACCCCCAGTGGAGATGACACCCTGATGCAGGCCTGTCAGGAACCTCGATAGATTGTACGTCGCTCAACACTGACCACTGAAGTGATTGTTTACCAGCCAGTAGTCTCCGACTTTACTGTTTTCAGCTGTCGTACAGAGAATATTCAAATTTGATAACTGTCGGACATGTTTATGCCACATAACCAGTCAGAGTTCATCTTGATATACTCCAGCTGATGGGCTGAGAAATGTACCTACCATAGAGTAACAAGCTTCCTGTAAAGAAGACGTTCTTTAAAGCCTGATGTTCTCCTCTCTACAAGGGAAGACCACGAGGGGCCCAGACGTAAAGGCCCTGGTCCCCCAGTACATGAGCGCTCTCCAGCCAAGAGAGACATCCCTCCCTCCCCCCACAGTCGCTCGGGCTCCAGCATCAGCAGCAGAAGCTACTCCCCAGACCCTGGCAAAAGCTACTCCTATCCTAACCAACAGAAGAAGAGTAAGTGTGCACTGTGCAATCTGTTGGGAGACTATTTTAAGATATTGTGTGTAGAAAAAAAATTTTCAGCTCCCTGGCCTATGAAAACATGTGTTGCAGTCTAATGTTATGGGAACTGGCTTTATAAAATTTCGAAGCTCAACTAAGTATAAGAAAGCATTAAACTTTGAAACCAGCTGGTGTGTGTGTTTTGTATATGTGTGCAATCACAACATGCAGCTCAAGGGTATAGAGCAGCCGGTGTCTAAATGATATGGGTGTGTGCATACTCTCTTTACTTCACTGCTGTGTGGATTTATTGGTCTAACTTTTTTTTTTTTTGTCGTCTCTTCCAGGATATGAAGAACCATATGGCTCAAGTCGAGAATCTGGTAGGTCCATCAGAGAGGGAACATTTCTATTGAGGAATCCTGGTGATAGTATCCTCTACATATGAGTTTAGCCTGTTGCAATAGTGTTCAGCATTAGTTAATAGGTGCAGCTTCTCTTCCAAATAGCAGGCCTTTGCTGTAGCATAGCAGAAAACCAATGTATCTGCTTCTTATCTTGTTTTGAAACTGATTGTAGCATCGTACTATATATTGGCTTGTTGTTAAATGTCCTTCTGGAGCTGTGGTCAAAATTCCTCACGCTTTATTAGACCTACTGCCTCTTGGCTCGGCCTGATCCACGGGCTTCCATGCTGAAGGGGAACTGTTCGGAGCAGGCCTCTGTCTCTCTCAGGCTCTTCTCTCTCTCCTGGCTCACGGCTCGGCATGTCCCGAAACCCAAGCGCCTGTGACTAATCGGGCGGCGGCGCGAGCAGGGGCGTGATGAAGGCTCCGTCAGCCCTGTTGCGCAGAAACGAGGTCAGCCCGTTTCGGAGGGCTGAAACGAACCGCTGGAAGTGCCTGTCACAGGGCAGGAATGAGCAAATGTTGACTAGTTGGCCGACCAACTGTAAGCTGTAAGCTGTTCTCCTGACCGTGTCACACACCAATTGTCACACGTTCATGCTTCACAAAGCTCGGGGCCAACTCTATGGCTATGCAGTCTATGCAGCTAAACCCACTTTCAGTGGTGGTTTCAGATGGTGTCTGTTCCTGCAGTATGTAAAGGGATTGTTGCTGATATTTTGGTCTGGGAATGTTACCGAAGTATTGATACTGTCCCATAAAAAGCATAATTAGTCATGAGAAATGCACTTTCATGGCCCACATGATTTGGATATGACAAGTGAAATTGCATGCGTTGCCTGTTGTTTGCCATTATTGTCTGAGCTGTCAGAATCTGGTTCTGAATAGTTGTGACCTTATCCAATTCAGATACTATGTGGGACACATTAAAAAAGACATAAGCTCATAGAGGCCAGAAAATAAGCATGGTATGAAGTTTAAAATGTGGTAGATCTTATACAGGTTTTCAGAAATTAAAAAATTGAGGAAAGTTTAGGTTTGTGTGTATGTGTTTCCGTTTATATTCCAACAATCAAATGCACAAAGGTGAGGAAATCTTTAGTGGTTGGTTGTTCTGCTCTTTAGTGTTGAAGGTGTGAATTTTGACCGAGACAGGGGTCTGCTGGAACATGTTAAGATGCTAATTACGCACAGGGAGGCTTGGGTTTTATTGAGGAGACGAAGCTTTTGATTCGAAGTTTGACCTTTCGCTGTTTGTGAGAAAGCAACATGCTCTCTGACAGCTAGCAGATGTCCTCATGCTACAGTACTCTCCAGTAAGCTCTCTGCCCTTCACAAGACAGCCAGCCAGCCAGCCAGCCAGCCCCCAAGTCTCCCCCACCTCCCCACCCTGTCTGCCTACTTTGATGGATGCAACAGTTAAACAGTTTTGGTCCTGAAATGCTGAACTCTGGCGATGTTGCTTTAACATTTCTTGCCAGATCTCTACATCTTATAATAATTATGTTGTTATATGTTTTGTGCTCTCTCTTGCTCTGTTCCTTTTTCTATTAAATGAAAGATGCTCTGGCCAGTAAATGTGGAATCTAAGGGGAGAAAGGTTATGCCTAAGTTTAATTTGATTCACCAGTAGTCAGGACAAGTGCCGTCTTTTGCTGACTTCCAAGTGGTTCCCTCCTAAAAGCGGCTCTTTATGTGGTGCTAAGAGGGTTGGTGGGACTGTGGCCTCCTTCTCATCTCCCCTCACCTCACATTTGGGTTGAGTGTTCCACCTTCGTTTGAAGCGGCAATAAAACCAGCAGCAAACAGACGGCAGTCCCCCACCCCACCCCCCCCCTCCCCTCGGCTGTCGTGCTAATTAAGCGACACATCAAAGAACACGCACACAGAGAGAGAGAGAGAGCGGGAGAGAGAGGCCCACCAGGCAGGTAGTGGGGAATGCTGGGAGATCTGTGTTCCTGTGTCCTGCTCCCTGCGTAACGTCTGGCTCTCTACTCGTGCCCCCCCCATTCTCTCCTCCAGGGGCCTGGCCTTCTCGTCCCTGTGTTTTCCCCCTTGTGCTTTAACGCTTATCAGAACAATGCTCCTGATGCTCCTGATCGGATAAAACTCTTCTCTGCTCTGGCTGTCCATTTACAAAATGATAATGGAATCTGAGAGATGTGATTACATATAACTAGAGCAGGGCTACGTTCAAGAGCACTAACAAATGATACAGTTTACTGAGTTGTGGTAGGGGGTGTGGAGTCTCACAGATGGCTTTTGTTGCATGCGAGGAAGATGCTGCTGAAGAGAGGGTTGTGTCTTTGCCAGTCTGTTGTTTCTAAAGTGCCCTTGCTTGGTGCCAGACTGACAGGGGATGCCCATCCATCATTCCATGGCGTGCTGAGATGAAGCTTGGCATGCCTAGCACTCTGGGTGTGAGAATGTAGTGCCACACACACACACACACACACATAAACACACAGTCTCTCACTCACACATCGCATGCCAGCTGCAGCTTTTGCACATGAGGAGGTGGAATATACCATCCGGTTAGCCCCTGACTGAAAAATCTAAAATCTTGTTTCTTTTGTTTGAAAGTAGGCTTGCTTTTTATCTCCCAAACACTCATCATCTTGGACTTAAATGTTGACAGATTCGGCTGAGTCTTCACAGGCTGCATTTGCATGGCTTTGATATCGATGCGTTTCCTGAGTTTGTCATGATTCTGGTGAATCAGGATTTATTACCATCCCATTAGTATGATGCCTAATCTGCATACAAGCCCTGATGAGGCACATAATTCTGCCCACTTAGCTTCAAACAGCTTTTGATGATCATCGCGAGATTTACAATTCATGAGCATATGTCGGTGTATGGCTGACAGCATGATTTCCCCTAAAAATACAAACAACATTCTCTATGGTCAGTCTTCATTTGGAATCAGTGGTCATGACATGTTATTATTCCTTTGTTTTCAGTTTAGCGCATAGTGGTCTTTTGCATAGCCTACACATATGGTTCCTCAGTCTTGTGATGATATTATTACTGTGATTTGGTCAGTGCTTGAAAAGAGTGCTGGAACAGGAACAGGAGCAGGCTGGTTATGTGAAATAGGGTCCCTCATGTATTTTCTCTGATGTTTAGGTGTTTTGCAGTTGTATCGTTTCGGTATTGGTATTGAGATATTCCTGGCAGGTACAGCATCATATCAAAGTCATAACTTTGGTACCGTGACAACACTAGACCAGACTCTCCATCCTCCTCCTCTCAGCCACGGAGGCGGGGGAATGGGAGGCTGCTGAACGTGACTGCGCCTGGCCCAGCCCGCTGGGGCCCCTGTCATCCGAGGACTGCAATCGGGAGCGACTTGTACGTCACTCGGTGTACTATGGCCCAGAACTGCAGTTGGCCTCACGGATAATAATAGTCCACTCCTGAAATACATGTGCTCCCTCCTTAACTCCTTCCTCAGCTGAGATCCGTGTCAGAGATAGACGCCACGCAGCCAAATTCCCCCTGCACCACTGTATCTGAGCTAGGTTGCAGTTGCACAGCAGACATTATGACTAATTACTAATTATGCACATGGATTAAGATACTCAGAGAACTATAATTCTCCTCAGCCCTTAAGCTCTTACTATAATATTGACTTCAGTTTGCCTTGTGGTGTTAGTTTCAGGTCACAGTAAAAGTTTGAGAGGACATTGCCTAGTCATGGTCTTGGGACAGGATTCTGGGCTGATAAGATGGCAATGATGTCAATGTGAAAGCATAAATACCAATTTTGTGGCCAGCTTGTCATAACACAGTTAGAATGAGACCTCCGATATGAGTTGAGATTGGCAGCGTGGGACGGATGAGCTCACAGTTTCACCAGATATTATAAGGAAATGATGTCATCACAGCAATCAGCTCGAGGACATGAGGTGAGATTTGTCGGAAAGTTTTCCAGAGTAAATCAATGATTCAGTGTAGTTCTTCAGTTATATCTGGAATGCCTTTTTGATATCAAAGTCTCCCTGATAGCATGAGGCATTTTGCTATTGATGGCTTGGAGTGAACTTCCACTCTTAACTGTTGTGGTGTTCCTCTACTGTACTTAACCTGTGTTGTGGAAAGCATAGTCTTTCACTGCCACTGATGATGTTGCCTTGGGTATGCAAGATGGATTTGCTGGCACACGGTTCAAGACCCATAGGTACTAGCATCACTCACTCGTAGTAGCATATCTCTGACAGCACTGGGGAGTTCACACACGCCACACAGCTCAGTGCAGACTGGTCTCCATTAGACATGACCTCTCAGGCCTCGTGCAGAAGGATGTGTGGTATATCCACTGTATGTTCTCTGCTCCCTGAAACGCAGCCAATGGCCTCTTTTCAAAGCTTTAGCTTGCCGTTTTCCAGACTTTTTTGCAAAAACACTATCCCTGGCAAAGTTCCCATCAAAGCTGAATAGAGGCATGGTTAGAATTAGTGAAAAAAAGTGAGTGAATGAGTACATCATATTGGAGGAATAAAGTTACCTCTCTGGGCTTGTACTCAAATGTAGGGATGTACTCTAAGCAACGCCATTTTGTGAACTCGACACCCTCCCATTGCGTTAAGGCACCCAACACACACTTATTTAGTATGAAAATCTGGGTATTTGGAAAATTTAACGAGGAAAACAACGTTAAAAGCATCTTGTTTTGAGCAACTGAATGTCTGAATGTCAGGGTGGGTAGCAGCAGCCAGGAGGAATGGAACGACAGGCCGAACGTGTTTTTAATTTCACCTTGGCTGGGCTCTATTGCCACAGGAGATTTGAATAAAGAAATGGGGGGAAAAGAAGAACGCAAACGTTTTCCAGCTTGGCCTTAGTTTTATGTAATAGACATATCGGAGCCTGCAGAGCACATTGCTCAAAGCGGCACAATCCGAATGGCTCAGCCTCCATTGTTTAAGACCTCCACAGAGACTGTGTTAAGTAAACAGTTATTTGTCACTGTTTCTCCACACTTGTGAACTCGCTGCGCATTGTCCCCACCACACTTCACAATGAGTTACTGCTTAGCGGAGCAAATTGTAGAGAAAAAAAAAATGGGTCAACCCCAATGCCAATGTGTTTCCAATCCCATTTCAGAAATTGAATTAGGCTAAAACGGGTCTAATATTTCCCTGGATTGTCTTTTTTGTTTAACTTGAGTACTCTGCATCTCAAAATGTGGCTTTTGTCTTGTGGTTGTCTCTTTTGCCTCTTTCTCTGTCATTCTTCTCTCACTCTTTCTCTTTTCTCTTTCATTTCTTTCTCTATTTTCCATTTGTCTTGCAGTAGAAAGAGAGAGACCATCCAGCTACATGGTTAATGCATCTCAAGATGGATCTCCAAATAGGCCTAGCTTAGTTTTGGCCACCAAGGTAAGATATTCTCTGATTATTCTCTGATTATCATTACTTAAACATGAATATAATATTTTTTATATTGTTTTCTTTATTATCCACAATCCCTTCTTTTTAAAAACACCAATTTGACTTGTCTTATGTGAGTCTTCCATTTTTATTTTCCACACTAAATATGGACATCAATGTTATAGAAAACATATTGATCTCAATAGTGGATTTTGTCCATGTTCAGGGTGGAAAATAAAAAAGAAAGATTTGCATAAGACAAGTCAAATTGGTGTTTTTAAAAAGAAGATATCATGGAGAATAAAGAAAAAACATAATTTTGAATCTCATTTTCAGAGCACTCTAACACCTTGTGGGAGTGATTTTCAAAATGATTTTTCAGACTTGTGAGGTCTGCTGTTCTGACCCTGAAGGAATTTATTTTATGTTCATTGCTATTGTTCATTGTGAGAGTGTTTCTACTTATCTCAATAAGAAAAAAAGAGCCTATGTTACAAGTACAAATATGTCTTCTGAAGGCCTAAACAGAGCTCAGCCAAAAACTCCAATACAATTTTGATCAACTTTGAGGGACAGCTATGACCATGCAGGATCATCCAGACCCAACATGACGATTCTGCTACATACTATTCCTATTTATGTACCAGCATGCAAAATTTGAGCCTCTTACATGGTTTAGTTTTTGTGCTATGGGCTTGTGAATTTTGACACAAAAAAAAAGAGGCCGAACAAAATCGACACCCCCTTTCCCCCCTGTAAAACTGGCTCTATCTTAGAAAGTATTGGTTGAATTTTACAGTGTGTCTCCTGGGAATGACCCTTTTAGAATGTTTTTGAGAAAACTGGCCCTGTTGAAGTTGGTGGAATGACCCTTTTATTTAAAACTGTCTGTGTAGTTGGTGTCAGTAGCACTACAAAATTTGTGTTGAAATATGATGCACCAAATTGTTTTATTGCATTATTTGTACCCTGCAGACCATAAACACTTCAGTATGTATCCATACTTGCAGTATGTCGCTATACTTTCCATGCCGTTGGATCCAGCCTTTCTCCCTGTGTCCACGGACCTCTGGAGTCTTTAGTTCAGCCTCGTGAGTCTTGCTCATGACCTTAACATTTAGCACAGGGGGCCTCCCTCCCACACACCCACATCACAGCAGTGCGGTGATGAGCACTGATGAGCAGGACTGTTTGTGACAGTGATACGCCCAACATCGCCTCTTCCTCATCATCACCGTTTGATCAGGTCACTCTGTTTAAGGCCACAGTCACTTACCATGACTGAAGCAGAAGATGAAAGCCAGGGGCTGTTTGTAAACCTGACTTGAAGTGAAGCGCTCTGACTGGGCACTGCGGTTGCGCTTGTTTTGTAGCTCTGTGCCTTTGCTGGTGGTCAGAGCGAAGAGTCGCACGGAGTGTTAATGGGGATGGTTTTTATTGCCAAATGTTTGCACCACTCTTTCAGCATTATGACCATGACAACTCTGCTTGTATTGATGGATAAAAGGCCAAAGCGCGCTCAAAGCCAAACATCTTTCCAATGCACATGGTTGAGTGAAAACAGGATTCCCTGTTTTTTATGTATAAACACAAACTGTGAATCAATAATGTGTTGAGTTGTGGCTTACCTTCTCAAAGTAACTAGGTTGTAATTGTCAGGCATGCAGTGTCTTTATAAAACTGAAAGCTTTGTAGGTCTGTGAAATGTCCGCTGCGGCATTCTCATGTCGCATGTAACGTTTCAGGAGGACATTCCAGGGTTGGGTCTGGACCAAGACGACATACTCAAGGAGGATCTCATCAAGGGCACCAATGACTTCCAGGAGCGTCGCGCCCAAGCCATCGCTGGCAAAGCCCTGGAGATAGAGAAGGTTTGGAGAACCCCAACAATCCTGTCCTCATTCTCAGTCGTTCCCCCGAGCCTGTGGTGCGGACAGCGTTCCGTCCGTCGCTCCTCCACCGCCGTATCCTGTTGCAGTGTCTAAGCATCATTTAATAATGACCACTCCCGTGGGATAGCCAGATGGCTAAAGGCCTGTTGCTCTCCCAGATTATGAACTAGGATTTGGATGTGTGCAGAGGCATTTTTGTGCAGATCTTGCCGCTTTGCATGCATATGAGTTCCAGTAAGCCTGTCTCTCGGCCTCCAGTTAAACCAGGGTAGAAATTACCTCGAGGGATTCTGCCAGCCCACCCATGAAGTGGTACCTCTTCTGGCATTGAAGTTGTACTGTAACACACACGTGCACACACACACACGCATGCATTCTCTCTTTCTCTCTCTCTCTTACACTTACTCACACACACTCACTCACTCACTCACCCACCCACTCATGCAGTAGAGCACTTACTCCAACTCCAACAGAGTCTTGTGTTGGCTCTGGCCTTACCCTTCGTGTGGGCCTATTTGACATGGATCATTTGATGAAGAAAACAAGAGCTGTACCACCCAAACACCTAATCCCGCTCGCTGTGTTCTCATGTGAAATATAGCTTGGCTCAATTAAGGCCCCTCCAGGCCCAGCCCCTCCCCCCTCCCCAAGCACACATGGCCCAGTATGGGTCAGTGTTCTCTACGCACATTCAGGGAAGCCCAAAGCCTTTTATCTCAGCTGGCCCATTAATATCACACCGGAAACTCACCTCCAATTATTCCTCATGAAAACATGACATGTTTCACAATACACCCACCCTCACACTGCTTTATCTTTTTGAATCCGATCACACACACACACACACACACACATTCTGATTTATTCCTCTTGCAGTGGAGACTCATTATTGACTCTACAAGTGTGTGCCAGTGTCTGATGTCAGTCCTCTCCGCGGCGGTGGTGGTAGGAGAGACGGCCACGCCGGGCACCAATGGCCGCGGGGGAGGCCCTGGCAGAGTTTTTACGGCCGCTCGTTAAACGAGCGGCCGTAAAAACTCTGCCAGGGCCTCCCCCGGGGCCCTATCAGTGACAGCCCTGGCCAAGCAGCCCAAGCACAAAAGGAGCCTGAGCCTATTTGGCTCACGTTGTCCGCTTTGGACCTCTGCATGTGTCCGGCCACCTTCCAGAGACGCTCGTCCAGAACTAAGAACTGACGCAAGGAGAAGGGACAGCGGTATGTGCTTCACCCACCACCTCCCTCGGCCTCCCCCTTGCTGTCGTGCTCCTTCTCCCTGGCTTGCCTCTCAGGCCAAAGCTTTGTCCAGCTGCTGCTGCTCTGCAGGCCAGTTTGTTGTGGGTTGGCCTCGCTGTCTGGATGTATGGGAGCAGACAGCTGAATTACCGGTGTTGTATGCTGTAATTCTATGTGGAACATCACTGCTAACCGCAGTGTCCGGTCTGATTCTCATGTAAAGCTTAGGTTTAGGTTTGCTTGGTGTTCGTCTTCAGAGAGTGATTCAGAGAGCTATTTTAGAAGCGTCCCCTACTACATTTACCTTAGAAATTATAGCGGGAACAATGAGTCAAAATGGCACAGACACCTTTAATGCAAAGCATACCTCTCAAATCTGAAAGCATTTAATATGAAGGCTCTCCAGGCTGGCCTAAGCCCTCTCGAGGTGCCAGCTGAGAAACGAAATGCTTTAAAGTGACGTAAACTACAATGTGCTCAGTAATGAGTTTTATGTGGCAGATGTCATTTGCTGGCAGGAGAAGCACATTTAGTGAGCAGCACTTCTGACATTTGAAGTGGCCAGCATTTCTCACCATGTAAATGGTGAACTGGACTCATGAAATGCTGTCTTATTACAGTAGAATGATTCAGTAGAACTGGTCTTTTTCCATTACTAAGCTGTTGAACTTGCTGATATAAGCCATATCCTGTCAGTTTTATTTATTGGAATCATTCATTCACTCACTCACTCACTCACTCACTCACTCACTCACTTCACTGTGATGATTGCATGGTCTTTTAGAGAGTAGCCTACATTGAGCTGTGAGTCGACATGTTTTGACTGGACTCAGCTTGGTGGTAACTATAGCAATTATGCCATATGTTGTTTCTGGGAATTATATTGTGTCTATATGGCATAAATTATGGTTTATGCATTGTTGTAGACTATAGAAAACATTTATCTAAAGCGGTGATTTATGCTTCCATGATTGCAGGTTTTGGTATGAAGTGCAGTAAATGGACTCCATTCCCAGATCTTATATATGCAGAGTTGGTTTTTCTTTCCTCTGCAATGTTTCTGAGTGTAATGTGGTTAAAGTGAATCCTCCTACTTGAGGAGCCTTTGTAGCAGGAAAAGAGCATTCTTAGTGTACACCTGTCATGAAGAGGGAGCAGTTACCGTACTCTGCTATTCAGATTAAGCGTTTCATAGGTCTAGCGGGGAATGCACTCAATAATCAAAGAACCCACAGTAATCCATGGCAATCTTGGCAAGCACATTTATGTAGGCTTATGTGTCACATAGACAAAAAACTGTATATTTAAGCTCAAACAAAGTCATCTTGCCCAGGCCATACTTCTTGTGGCATTTTCTTGCTCAAAGAAAACAGAACCAAAGTTTTGTTTGGTTGATTGTATCAACGAAAACAGTGTTCTAGACTGAGGGATAAAAAGATCACCCTTAGCAGTCACCCTTGCCTTTTGCAAGTAATTATGTTATGGTTCTATTTCCACACTAAGAACTCCGGACATTCACGCATTAACTTTACATCCACTCAAGCTTTAGGTTCTTATTGTTAGGAAGTGCCTGATTGGCACATATCTCGCTCACTTCCTCTTTTCATGCTTGAGATGAATTTCAGAGGGGTCATGAATGGACAGACAGACACACACACACACACACACACACGGAGCTATCATTAGACGGGACTTCCCATTTAATCACACATCCTCATCATGTCCCCCTTGTTGCTCATTTTCACCAGAGATCAGTTTTTGGAGGCCCTTTCTTGGTTTCTGAATACTCCGGTAAATGTGAAGTAATACCCAATTGATATTTAGGGATGGCATGATCATGTTATTTTGGATTTTTGAGAAACTGCTGGATGTTTATGGCCAGCCCTCCAGCCCGAAGTGGCTGGGAGTGATTATGGAAGGCCATTCATCATTTCAATCAGTCCAAACGAAACGCATCCAGTCCAGCTATTAGCCCCTCCACGGAGTGCCCTGCTTTGCAGCTCAAGTGATTTAAATGCCTCTTTTAATATTCCCTAATGTGTACCAGCCCCAGACTAATCATCCCTACTTCCCTATTATCACAGACCCCCTGCCTGCCCCAGCATTCATTTGTGTGTGCTGTTCCCCCGAATGACTGTTAGCCTTATTTATAATGTTTTACACACCATTGCTTCTTCATATACACTTACACAAGTTCCCCACCACCCACCGACCCACCTCCCTTCCCCTCCCCCACTCTCATGCTGTGTGTGCCGCTGGGCCCCTCGCGTCTGGCCCTGCTTGTGTGGCCCTCTGCTATCGGCCCCTGAAATCAGTCCCCAGCTCCCTTGGCAGGGGAGCCGAGCCGTCGCAGGACCCCACCTCGCCAAACAAAGAGTGCACACGGGTCAAACACGGCCTTCCTGTTTTGTTGAATAACGGCCAGATGAAGTTGAAAAGCTCGCTGCTCACTCTAGGAAAAAAGACCTTCCCAGAATTACTTTTTTTTTTAATGTCATTTCTATAAATAAACTCATGTTGGGTGAGGCATTTTCCTCTCTCTCTTGAAACAAAGTGTCTCTCTCGCTCTTTTTATATCTGTGAAATGGATTACAGTTTTTGATGTTTGCATTGCTGTGGGAGTGTCAGGGGAAATCAGTTAATTAAGAGTTTATTGTTCATTGTGGGCAGTATCCTCCGTTCTGTGCTGCTACTTTGAAGCAGACAGGCTGAGTGTGTGTATGATGCGTAATGAAGTGAAACTGTAATCAGCCTGAGCAGATGCTAACACACAAAAGTCTCATGGAGAGTTTTGTTTTGAAGGATGACAAACACAATCAGTTCAAAGTAATGAAGGATGCCTAGGATATTTACCGGCCTGAGGCTTTCTGTGTTTTTTTTTTTTTTTTTTTTTTTTTTTTTAGTTGCCCCAATCTGCTCATATCCTTTTTCTAAGGCAAATTAGGTCTGGGTATCTTGCAGAAGTTATTGAAGAGAAAGAGAGGAAGCAAAAGACTAAAATAGTTGGTTTCAGTGTGTAGATGTTGCTGTGAATGTGGTTTTGACCTTTCGGTCCTTAGCATGTTTTTTTGCGTTGAAGAATGTCCTCCTTCCAGTCTGTTGTGGAGGAAGGCCACACGTGCTGAATGTCTGCAAGACGTAGTTGTAGTCAGAAAGCTGTTATTATGTGGGTGACTTGGTTGGGTCAACATAAGCGGCATTCTTATTATTGAGTCTCCTCACTTTTTTTTTTGAAAGGCCATTTTGTCCTGACAGTCAACTCAGTGAATGTGAATCATTTTGAGTGTTTTTTTTTTTTTTTTTTTTTAAGGAGGAAATAAGGACCACTAGAAAGGGAACACTTTTGTAAGAACTATTTTGCCTCCCCCAAAACATTTCATTCTTAATTGTTTCCTTGTGTGGTTTTGCATGTGATGCCAAACAAGCACATCTTCAAACTCTTCAAATGCATATTTCTGTGCTCTGAGCAAATTGGCTAAAAAAATGGTTCCATATCAGAACCAGTAAAAAACTTAAACAATATTGAAGGTGTAAAGTTTATTCCTCCTCCCATGTCTGTGGACCTAGCCTTCGATTAACAAGAACAGATGGGAATGGGAAATCATCTGTGAACCATGTCAGACAACATGCAACCTGCAGGGAATAGGCCTAATACGAAGAGACCATGAGAGATACCCCTTACAGGCCACAGTTTACCAGGCGTAATGTACTTTGTTTAGTTTATCTGAAAGAAGCAGCCTTGTTGGAAAAAATGCTTGTTTCCTTGATAGTCTGTTCTATGTCACTTACCTTTTTTCCACAATTGTCCTTCTGTAGCCTGCTTGTTTTGGGTGATTGACAGCTGAGATACAGTTGAGGAAGATAAGGACACTGGCTTTGCTTGAGTTTTTCGAAACATCTACATTGTTGTCCCACATTTTGTCAAGCCAAAAAAACTGCATTCTATTTCAATGATGATTTTTGCCTGGCTGTTCTTTTTCAGAGGTAATTGGTGAAATCAAGTCGTTTTTTCCTTAACTGGATGAGAATAGCCAGGTTCTTTTGGCTCGGTCATATGATTTTTAATTCAATTTGATTTCAACCTGCTGTGAACCTTTGGTCTTACTTGTCATCAACGATCTTGACTTTCTCCCATTGTTTTAGCTTCTTTTACTTTTCCTCCCTCGTCTTCCTCTGACCTCTCTCAGGGAGTATTGTGTTTCTTGGCCTAGTCTTTGACAGTTACCAGAGATGTCTCATACTCTACCTCCCCTTCCCCACTTGTCCGCAGTGCAGGCTATCAGAGAGGCTTGGCAGGCCCCTGTCCCCTGGTGAACTTAACAGCCAGAACAGAGCAAGAGAGTCTGGCCCTCCAGTAGCTTCCCCACACTGGAACCATGTCTCAGAACAGATGAGACTCACTGTAGTTAGGGCAACCCCCAACATTTAAACTGTGCTGTATGGGTAATCGCATTCAACTGTTTTTCTTCACTGACTGACATTGTGGCTAATGTTATTACTTTCATTGGGTGCTTATTGGTTATGCTTTTGTAGAGTCTCAACAAGTATATGCTGAGTGCTTCTTCCAAGTATGTTTTTTTTGTTTTGAAGCAAATAGTCACCTATCTTCTCTCATCTGTCATCGGGACATTATAGATAAAACCTGAAATTAGCAAACTTGCTTTCACAGCATTAAATCTGATGAGCTTGGTGCTGGGGAGCTACTGGCACAGGCAGCCCAGATTCCCAAAATGGCTGCAGGGTCTTAACATGACACAATTGTACCTCTCAGGAAGCCAGGAGCATTTGATTAAATTGCTACTTTTGGGAAGTGGGTCATTTCTCAAGCAGCTTTTTGTAGTTGTTGAGAGAAAAATTGCAGCTTTTTTGAGGTTCAGCTTGACGAGCTCTATAATTTTGTTTTGTTCCAATGATGTCTTGCTAAAGCTAATTACAGTGGTTCAAACTACATTGGTTTTGCACCCATCAAAAGAACAATTTTTACTTTTTGACACCTCAAAAACCGACCATGATTGGTGGTCCTCTGAACTTTTTGCTGAAAGGTGCTCCACATTGGTTCTCCCAGAACAAGGCCTTGTGGAGTCTGTGGTAACACTGACCTTTGATACCACCATGAGAGACTTGTCAGTCTTCATTAACCTCGCCAGAAGCTGCTAACTTAAAGGACCTCTCAAGGTGATCGTCTGGTCAGTCAGATGTGTGTTTGTGTGCCTGTGGGAACTGCAGGCCAGACCTGCCCCCTGGCAGGGATCAATTGGAGGCCCCCCCTCATCACTTTGGTTGCTAGCCCTCAGGTGATAGAGAGACCTCTGGTTTTTACACCTGGGTCACTTGGAAACCTTCATAAAACTCTTAATGGTCTGTTTTGTTTTTGTGGTGCTGGGTAGTATAACAAGCCATTAAAGGAACGGCGTGAAAGAATTCAGATATTCCCTAACTGACCCCAGCACCTTTCATGCCCTTTGTTTTTCCCTTCACAACACACCTACAACTGTTATTTATCAGGGTTACATTCTGCTTGGCCATGGTTTAGCCTTAGTTAAATTTATTTAGTCTTGGGTTTCAGTGAAGTTCACTGAGGACAGCTCTTTGTGCTTCGCCATATGAATAACCAGCCTGGTATCACCAGACTCACTCACTTTGTGAAGAAAGTCTGGGTACTCTCCATTGAGAAATTGTTCCAACCCTAACATTTTAACGGGCATAGACTTTGCATTAACTTTGGTTAGGCTGTGCCAATGATTTCAATCACATTGATCAGGGATTCCTAATGTTACTTCTTACTTCTCCAAACCTTTACAAACTAATAATAAACCGAATCGGTAGTTATGAAACAATGTATTTACTTTTGATGTATACATTTACACATTCGTAAAACGTAAGCGCATTGAGAGGAGACAGACTAGTATCTCAGTGAGATGGAAGTGAGCTGAGATATAGCCAGGCCGGGCCAAGCTAATGAATAACAGCGGTAGATAGTATGGTAGTGAACTTTTCTGTGGTGAACCACTTATCTGTTAATATCCCTGAATTCCAATATTATAGTACCGTACCTTCTCCCCACGGAAGTGTGAAGTTTTGTTCCCATACTCAGTGAGACACTATCAGTGAGAATGTTATCTTATAAAAAGACCTTTATTATGTGCTATTTTGAATATATTAATTTGTCTATATTGTTGTTGTTATTATTGTGAATTCCGTCACAGAGCTGGCTAAGTGTTTATGTCTTGGTGTAGCTGTACAGGCAGGACTGCGAGACCTTTGGCACGGTGGTGAAGATGCTGGTGTCCAAGGAGCCGGGCCTAGAGAAACAGCTGCAGGGCCCGCTGAGGGACAGTCTGGTGGAAATGCGGGAGAGGTGCCTGGAGGACCTCCGTCTCTACATCGATGAGCTGGACGAGTTGATGCTGAAGCAAGACACCGCAACCTCAACCTGAAGTCCACACCAAGCCATCTCCCTACCCATGTGAATCCCATCGCAACATCCAGCAGGCACTTTCTATCTCGTTTTGAAATGTACACAACCACCTCAGCTTCTGAACTACATGTGTGTTTTCAGGGTCTACTGTTATAATTGTTTGTTTGTGTTTTTTACAGTTCACTATTTTTACATATTTTTTAAACATTCCTCCATCCAATACATGGTGCCAGTACATAGTCGATGGAGCACAAATATGACTTTTTTTTTAATGAGACTTATGCATAGACATTCATTTCCTAACCATTCAGAAACAATAGAATCATGGGTTTGTGTTAGACCTTTTATATCCTTTCTGGATACAAATATCAGTGTTGCAATCTACTGGTGTAGAGAAACATGACAAAAATATATTGATCCAAACTTTCTGGATTATAAGCCAATACATTCCTCATTTTTGTATTTTTTAAAAAGAACACTAAACTAGGTTGCATGCTTTTTTCAGAATGTGTTGTGTTATATGGTACTCAGTTTTTGGGACCACTCCTCATTTTTTCCACTTCTAATTAAAACTGTTTGTACCTTTTCTTAATACTTGTACAGTGTTTAAGTTCTTTACTCGTGTTCTTTCTGTAAATAAACCAATGAATAGATATATAAAACCAAATTTAGATAGAGTTGTAGAAATATAGTTTATGAATAATCAGTCTTCAATAGTGGTTATGTATATTGAAAGACTGGAAACATCAAGAAAACATGCGCGTGCAACTATGGGCAATATAGAACAGTATAGAGCAGTGCTCTCCACAAAAAGATTCGTTTTTGTGCTGAAAACTGCACCAATCGAAATAACGATGGTAAGAGAATGGTCAATATCCCTAAAGGAATGCATGTCTTCACAAAAAAACAGTAGATGTTATGTTATATTAATAATGCAAATGAAAAACAAACTCTGAAATGAGATGTTATTATCATTGAGACTGCAAGGGTATACCAAAAATGCAAATTGTAGCTTACAGAAGCCGACTAATAGGTTAAGTTTATAACGTGGCCGGCCACTGAGCGTCGGCTGTGCGCACATCTAGTTTTGTTGGTAAACCGGAAACCCTTTCATAGGTTGGCTTTATTTTACCATAAGAGAATCTCAACAGCATTTGTACGAATACATTCTGACTGATTCAAGTATGTAACCCTAGGTTTATTTCTGTGTCAAAACATGCAAAGTGAGCTGAATTACTGCTGTTTAAAATTTAGCTACAGTGTTTTGATCCAGCTGAATTAATAGCTGGTCTCTCGTCACCACAGAGTTTCCAAAAATGCTGGTCATGTTAAGTTGTTAAAGGGAAAAATGGCCTGGCCACTATTAGAAATTTTAAAAATATGGTAATGTTGAAAAGCAAAATAATCAAACTTTGTTTTGAAACCTCCATAGCCTCAACACAAATACATGTTTGTGTGTAATGATATAATTTTATTATGAATTTATTTTATTAGCCTTCTTTTCCATGTTTTTTACATTTATAGAGATTATATGTTATATATATATATTATATATATATCTATTTGCAATATACCATTACCTATAAATACAACCCGACTAGGCCTGAGATAATACAAAGTTTTTGACCCCATTGATGGCCTTGGTACAAAAGAAACTCATACATGAAGATAGCATGGGTCAGAAGTAATGATCATATGTTACTTTATTATTTTTAAAACCCTGATTAACAAAAGCAGAACTCAAAACCATTACTGCAGGTCCAAAACTATTACTTGTAGCCAGAACATATAAAAACATCTTTTGAAACTCAGGGATATAAAAATATCAGTTTTACATCTTAACTTTACAGTATATACATTAATATTTGCACTGTTAAATAAGAATTTCAGTTTGTAAATGCTGTTTCATAAATATATTTTAAACCTGCCAATGATGCTTATTACTTATTAGTAAATGTCAACTGAAGTTGCATACTGAAATGCAAAAATGTTCTTAAAATGTGTTCATTGATACTCGCATTAATACATTGATACTCATACAAGGAAGTGAGGATAGGAGCAGGCTCTCCTACTTTACTATATGTACTCATACAAGGAGACATTTGGAATATGACATTTTCAGGTTTCCTACTTTTGTCAAACAGGGAGTTTAGTGTAAACACAGTTATAGAGCTCATCCAGGCCATCTCAAGTCCCCATCAACTTTAACATAAGGAAATCAATGCAGGTCTTTGAAAAGCGTAGTATTATACAGAGTGAAGAAAGCTGAAATAAAATAATAGAAGTTATAGTTGATGACCTATGAAATTATGCAATTTTTGCCCTTATGTCCCCTTTTCTTTTTGGATTTTGTTCTTGGACCAAAGTTGGGAGACACTTGGCTGGGTAGATCATCAGCGTAGTAATGGTACCTGGGTTGCCTAGGCTGCGGAATTGGCTGGCCCAGGAAGAACCCTTCCTCCTCTGATTCGGATGAAGAAGAGGAGCAGGTGGAGCACCAGTCATCATCCTCAGCCCCATAGAGCCCCAGGAACCTTTCCACAGCTGGGTTCTGCAGACCATAATCAGAGGCAGCATGGGCTTGGGACTGCTGTCCATACTGCTGTGGGTTTCCGTGCCTGTGGTGGTCCTCTCTGAAGTAGACGCGGGCCCTCTCTTTAGGGGGCATGTGCAAGGCGTTATCTGATCGCGACTTGCGACTCCTGCGCCGCCTGTGTCGGTGATGATGCTGGTGTTGCCGCTGGTCTGGCTCCTCAAAGTGATACACGCGTCGGCGAGTCCGTTCACTCATCGGTGGCTGGCGCACCTCCAGCTCGCTGTAGCGTCCATTGTCCACCACGTCATCTGAGAATTTGACCTGCTGGGGCTTGGACTGCGATCGCGTCCTACGCAGCACAGGCAGGTGAGGCAGCTTGGGCCTCGCCTCTGGTAGTGGCACAACCTCTTCTTCCTGCTCTTCCTCCACTACCTCCTCTTGCTCCAGCTCGGAGGTCATGCTCTTGAGGGAGTTGGCGCTCCTGTGGAGCATGGAGGAATTGAGAGTTCCCATGTTGCTGGTTTTCTCACAGTCCTCTACTTCAAGTTCAGGAAAGTTTTGTAATGAGTAAAGTAGTGGGCGATCTTTGCTGTCACCATCAACAGAAGCTCCTGCAATTATCAAAAGATCAGTCAAAAAAGCTACTAAAAACATGTAACATTTTTAGAAACACCAGTATAGGAAATGCATTGAGCAGCAGTCTTAGATCTTACCTGTGATATTAGACAATGCCAAAGAGTCCATTGAGTCCCTCACACTCGCCGTGTTCTGCTTCAGTTCATCAGTAATGCACTCCAGAGAGTCGTTGTACCACTGCTTATCATTCCGCTTGAAGCCACTTGCACCATGCTCTTCCAAATCCAGCTCCTGGATCTTCCTGCTGCTTGCAGGGCCAGGGTGGCTGCCATAAGCCGAGTCTCCCAGGCCATCCTGGGACTGAGCCCAGTACATGTCCACCTGGTACTTCTTACTAGCCAGGCTCTGGCTGCTGCTGCCACCACCTGGCTTGGGTTCAGCCTTCGTTTTGACCTCAGACTCGTTCATCCACAGTTCTGTTGGCCTGGCGTCCTCCTGCTGCTGGAACACTCCGTGCTCTCCGAATTTGAGCAGGAGCTGGGTCATGTAGTCTTCATGCTCAGCCCACTCCTCATGGTCCTCAGGGGCCTCCTGCTCCTGCTCCTCCCTGTTCCCCCAGAAGTGGCCATCGGGGAAGCTGAGCTGAGACAGCTTGGTAGACAGCGTGTCCTCTGCGTTTCCAGAGAAACCTGGGAACTTGTAGTTGCCAGCAGGGGAGAAGAGCAGCGACTGTCGGCACTGGTCCGCCGAGCGGCTGCTCTTTCCCATGCGCACACTGCGGCGGGATTCGCGAGACCGGGCCGACTGGAAGGCCGAGTCTGAGGAGTCCGAAGCGTGGACATCCTCTCCCATGCTGCAGGCCTTAGAGCAGTAAATCCGCCCCTGTCTCGGGAGGAAAGGACAGCCCAGCAAGGAAGTCTTGCACTGGGCACAGCTAAAACATGTCTCAGTTGCGTGCCAGTGGAGGCCATCATATGTCATCTGAGCATGGTCCACACCTGGAGTTGGGAGTAAGGGTATTGATTACAAACCGGTGGAATCTCTGTGGTACGCATACTCAATAGGTAGAAGTCAACAAAGCACAGGCCAAGAGGATTTACCAATGTGCTCTCCGCATGCCTCACAGTACTCTGCGTAGAGAGACTCAAAGCAGCCACAGCAGTAAGGCCGTCCATCCTTCATGATATACCTCTGCCCACCCAGAATGGTCTCGCATTCGAAACAGGCAAAGTGCTTCATGTGCCAGTGGCGGCCCTCTGCCTCTGTGCATTCGTCAGCAAAGATGATCTAGGAGGGTGCAGAGTTTCAGTTAGATGGGACGATGGCAAAGCTTGTATTTCACAGATTTTGGAAAAACTGTCAACTCTCTGCAAAGTCTCACTCCAGTATCTCTAGTCTGTTATTAACTTCTCTGAAGACGCAACAAATATTCTGAAAAAAAGACTTGGCTGAAACGAAGCCCTTAATTAGGCTTCGCTCTGTCATGGATGTTAGTGCCGAACAGTGGACGTAGACTCACCTCGTCACAAGCTGAGCATCGAGGCTTCAGCAATTCTGCATGATGACGACCACAATGGATCTTGCCCTCATGGTAGAAGTATATCAGGTCCACCAGGAGCTCATTGCAGGTTGAGCATGCGAAGCAGGCAGGGTGCCAGCAGAGTGCAGGCCCAGCTCTGGAGGCAAAAACGGTCATCTCGCCACCATTGATACTTTCCCCACACTGTGAAGAAAAGAAAACCAGTCCATGAGAACCAGGAATCATATAAATCACTTAAATACTTGAATTTGATTGGTTGGTGCTGTGATTTGTGATTAGTTTGACAGTTCCTGTATCAGTATATGCGACCATGTTTTTCCCTCTTAAGTTCCCTGGCTGGCTATATCTCTCAACAGTAAATGATAGCAGGTCTACATGTGGCTTGGGAGAACGGCATGCTCCATGCCTCTATGCAACCACGGCTGGTACAAGATGACATCCACAGTCGTTTCCTGTCATTAAATATGGAGGCATCGCTGGAAACTGGGGTGTCATATGGCCACAACATTTCAGTGGCCCGCTGGTGAATAACGGTGGTGTTGTATCCCCTTCCATCTGTCTGGAGCCAAGGCAGTATGTGGCATCCCCTGTCAGAAGGAATTATGGCTGCAAGCTCTGTGGTCTGTTTTCCCTTATGTCTGTATGCTATGTGGGGACACAAGCTTGCCTGTTCGCTTGGATTCTACGACAATTGGACGACTAAAGAGGGTCAGAATGGCTATGAAATGAAAGGGAAGGCATGGACCTTTTACCCCATCAGTGAACTTTGGCCGCTTCAGAGGAATATGCTTTCATAGGGTTTAATGTTTTTTTCCTCAGGCTGCTCTTCAGCCATTGTAAGAACTAACTGGATATTATTTTCTACTACATTAAGTTTAGAATCAGCACAGAGTATAAATGATACTTTTGTTTGAATGAGAGAAGACAGGCTGTGTTGTTTTAGACATAGTCAGAAAAGAAATGGAGGGGATATGTTTATGAATGTGCCAGTCAAAAGAGTAGATTTGGAACATCAGAATGGCATTGACAACGTCAACATTGATTAACTTCTTCTTTGAGCATTCAAGAACAGATTTATGCATCATGTTCCCATCCTTTGTTTTAGAAGCTCAAGTAGTAAATCTGATACTCACATGATCACAAATGGCATGTACTACTGTCCTGGGCAGCATTTTGAGTGTCCCCCTCCCGAGCGCCTCCTTCTTGCGCTGCACGCTGAACATGTGCAGCTCCTTCTTCTCCTCCTCACTGAGGGACTGGCAGTAACGCACCTGGGAGTGATAAATAGAGGGGGAAGAGTGTTGGCTTTGTCAAACACATGAGAAAGTAGTCTTTTGGCACACAGACTGACAATGATCTCTCGCCACAAATCTGGGGTGAGGTCCATAACGACACGGCCTGACCTCAGTTTACACCACCTCCTGTTTTTCTGCTATTTAACAAACACCCTTCCTCTCCTCGCCCCCAACCCCACACTAAACACCAGCCAAAGCCTTAACGAGAGTGAAAGGGGCGTTTACACAAACTGGTTCCATGTTTAGAGTGAAATCAAGAGATGGATGACAGAAAAGGGAAAAAAAAAAACAAGTGGAGATGTACAAGCGAGGCTGTCTTGCCACTCAGCCCCAGTAAACAGTGATGCCATACATTCACCCCCCACAACCCACCAGTTTAACATATACTGCCACATCAGCCTCTGCTTGTAAACTGATGTTATGCCAGGAATCTTCACACCACATGGCGAGCAGAGTCCTCCCCAGCAAACATCATAAAGTCAAGTCAAAAGAGCCTCATTCTTATGGTGCCGGCACCCATTGAGAAGGCAGATGAAAACAAAGATCCCCTCTGTGATGGCACCACCGGGAATGCTGTGGCCATTGAGCGGGCCTGAAAATCACAGGGTTTTACCAGTCGTAACAAAGCGTCCCACAGCCAGCACAGGTTCAAGGGTGTCTTTGAGGTCTTTGAGGGTGGGAAAAATGTTAGTGGGCTTGCAAATCCTTGCCCGTTACACTTTTACTAATGTGTGAGCCTGTTGTAGCATAGTTTTATGGTGCACCTTCTTCGGATTTTACTCATACCTCATTGTCGTGGGGAGGCAGTTGGTACAGGAGCTGCTTGATGCGGTATTTCTCTCCAGGGCTGTTCACGTAGGGAACCTTGTCCTCAGGCAGGCAGGAGAAATACAGCTGGACCTGTGGGAAGAGGTCAGAAACCCTCAGTTCTGTGGAGGCAAACGGCATGATGAAGTGTGTGCAAAAAACACCATGACTTGTGGCGGCAAAAAACATTGGAAGATAAAATTGAAATCGTCTATGTAATTTCCCACACAACTAACTTCAAAGCAAAGTCAAAAGGCAGCTCACGTCACACGAACATTGTTTAAATAAAACCTTTCAGTAATGTCCAAAAATAGTTATACAATCATCCTATCACAACAAACATGCCTGGTCTCTTCAGCAGTTACCAGGAAGGTTGTGTGTGTGGGGGGGGACAAGCAGCCTTTAGTTGTCACTCTGACCAGAACAGAACTGCTTGCCTGGACTGCCCCGTTGGCTCTTTGACCCGAGTGCAGTGAGGGGAGAGTGCTTTACGAGCTCTGGTCATTACAGCCCTCAAATAAAGAGGCCGAATGTGCCTGTGAGTGGAGTGGAGTGTCCATCCATGCTGCAGCTAAGACAAGCTGCTGGAATGCCATTTAGTCTCTGACAATCAGGCATCGTCGTAAATTATGCACATTTTCATGCAGCTATTAGCCCGGCCCCTCTCCGCCACTCCCTCAGGGCTGTGCTGACCCAGTCCCGGGTCTGGGTCTCACCCTTGCAATGATCACCCATAATGTGCAGAGGGGCAATCCAGGGAATGGCTGCTATAAAGACATAAGACTTTATTCCCTGCATTTTACACAAAGCCCCAGCATGTTCAGATTTTAGGGGTCTCCTGGTGCTCTGGCCCATCACTCTTGTTCACTGCAGCCCAGAGCGCTGCTGCTCAGGAGGGTGGGCAAAGAGAGAACGAGGGCCTCCCCCATTGTTTTGGGAGAGTGCCACATCACAGCGCCTCCAGACACAAGCAGACTGTGTTTGCGGACTGGCCTGTAAACGAGGAGGAGGGGGGAAAAAAAAGACGTGGCTTGCAGTGCTTTAGTGCGCTGTTAGCCAGCGGTTGGTACTCGGCCTTCGAGGCTCAGAGTCTGCCAGCTCGTGATAATCACTCACAGACTTTCCATGAACGGGTTTGTAAATAGGAAAAAACACACATCCTGTGTGTGTGAGAGAGAGAGAGAAAGAGAGAGTGACTGGAGGGGGGGGGGCCTCAGAGTTGCTCCATAAGAAAAAGAAAGGGATAGACACGGATTCCTATAAATTAGAACATGCCTTTCCAACAGAGTCATTCTCGCGCTGGCTGTGTAAATTGATAGCTATTGGAACCACGCTCTCACTGATTGATCTCATGTGCCAACTGTAAGGCTTTAATGTAATGTTCCAGATATTTGGCACAATATTTTATTTCCAACACCTCCCATAGAACAAGACGTACTCTATCCTCAAACTCTTGACACATAACTTGTATTTTTAGACAAGGCTTTTATCGTCTGTTTTGGGAGTAGTCCCAGGATTTGACAGAAATCAACACTTTGATCATTTAAAATCCACACGCATCTATGAAATGTTTTATACACTTCCAAGTCCTTTCCTGTTATACAGTGGACCACTAGGAATACTGATTAATGTTTTCAGCATGGGCTGGGCTGCCTATGACCGTTGGCTGTCAGATTTTCAATTGGTACATCTGGGGCTAAAATAGTCCATTCCGCATGGTAAAAAAAGTCACCATTCTCCTGTGACCTTTAACAATATTCTTATTGCAGCCTGTTAAAATTCACATGGTGGCAGAGTAAGTGTGTGAGTTAGTGTGACCTTCTCATAACCAACTATTTGAGGTTAAAAATAGTGTGTTGGCTTAATGACATCACCATTAGTGGGAGTAGCACTCCTGAGGACTTGGAAACAGAATCTGCTCAACTGAAATTAAAATGAATTACCATGCTAAATTCTGTGTCTAACAGAACAGAGTGTTTGAGTCATGGATACAGATTAAATTGACTAATTAAGGACATGTGTTAATCCACTGAACACATTGTTCAGTGTTATCTGTAGCATTAAAGGAAAACTCTGGCAATTTTTCAAATAGATCTCTTTTTCTCGAGGTCACCAAGTACTATTGGTACGAAACAAAATTAAACAAATCGGTGCTACCTAACAGCCTGATTTTAAAAATCTTTTTTCCCCTGAGCCATGTGAAAGTAGGCCAATGCATATTTTTAACACATTAGAACTCTATCTATGGATTCTGTTTTCAAGCGTTGACTGGTCAAAGAAAAGAAATGCCCTATATAAGAAAAGTAATGCCCTATAAGAGTGAAGTAATGCCCTATAAGAGTGCTATATTCTCACAAGAGTATTCACACACAGGAAGTGTAGGCAAGGGGAATGACGAGTTGTGACCTCACCTGCTCAGGACGCAGGCCTGGCGGCACCCAGGCGTACTCCTCCAGGGCGCAGCCGGAGTCGTCATCCGACGTGGAGCTCCGCTGGAAGCCAAAGGTGAGCTTGCTGACTTTCTGCTCCATGTCCAGTGGCCTCACGGCACCGTGGTAACCGGCTACGTTCTCCAGGTTCATCAGAGCGACCTACAGCGGCACAGCAAGTAAGAAAAACACATTGGTCAAATGTAAAGCAGCGCACACACACACACACACACACACACACACACACACACACACACACACGCATGCACACAAACTCTGATGTATGCCACAGGGCTGGGACTGCATTGTCACCACCACTGGAAGCACAATTATCCATGCAAACCTGGCTCCTCCGCAGAGAGCCCTATAAAAAGGCTTGGCCTATAAAAAGATTGCCATTTTACTGTCATAGCCAGTGTGGCAATGCATCACCCAGAGGTCGTGCCTGATGTGGTTTTGGTGACACTCCCATGTTCCAGCACATTTACGCAGGGACATTTTGTCTAGTTTAACAGCAATTTAATACAGCCCTTTTTGTCATGATGGGATTCGTCAGGAATTTTTATTGGTCTTTCCTACTAAAATGGGAGTATTTTACAATACCTCCATATATTTTGTCTTTTTTTTGATATCCTATATCTCCCCTTCATCATGCATCATGTATAATTAGCACCATCCAGACTGTAGATTTCAAAGAAGTAAGAAAAATGCTTTTGGTTTTCTCTTCCAAAGAAGAGCATCCCCAGTACCACATAGCCTACCAGTGGAAGTGCAGGCCATGTGCAAATCCAGTCACATATGGAAAGTCTCTACAAGCAGATTCCCTCTGTCCCCCAGTGCACTGTGTGCCTGAGCCGTTGTTTTCTAACCTGCCAGAAAGACTCATGGTCAGGACGCGGACAGAGGCCCATTCCTCTGCCTTTCATCTCCTGGTGCAGCTTCACAGGAGGGGCGCAGGGAAACAGGTGAGACTGGCCAGGGGAGTGCCCGGACATGGTCATCAGACCTTGACGCAATGCGGTGGTGGACACGGAGCACAGCGAGATCAAAGAGAGACACCCCCTCAGAAAACACACACACACACACACACACACTGACCCAGAGGATGGGGCCACACTTGAGATCAATGCTGCAGACCGGACTGGAATGAGGAGAAGCTGCTGTTCTCTTTGCCACTACGCAAATCACCCCTCACCCCTCCTGCACGGCTCAATCACCCAGGAGATTTATTTCATGCCCACCTTCTCATGACTGCAATAAAAAAAATTGACATCCATGTCCTTGCAGCCTCACCCAATTGATGGCCCTATATAATGTTGGCGTCAAAGCCTGTGTTATGAGTTACCCCTTACTGTGGAAAGTGAGCGGATCAATAGAAGAGCCCCATGATGCATATTGGGGAAAATAGATGGCTGTCCAGTTGTGCTTGTTGCTCAAGGCTGTAGGCTTCTGACTGTGAGGCTTCAATGGAGAATGGGCATTGGCTCCCCCACCCATTTCCCCCCCCCCCCCCCTCCCAGGGCCCGGCAGACAGCTGAAAAAACCAGCCACACTTGACTGCTGGCTTTGAAGAACACAGACAAGATGGTCAGGGCTTGAAAAATATCTTCCTTGGAATGTCGTCCATGCATTGGCTGCCTGAAAGTGTGGGTCATATACACACGCCACCCCTCTACACACACACACCAAAAAAAGAAAAACATGACGAGCAAACTGTTGACAGTGTCAGCTGTATCTGCTGCACCCTGTTCTGCGTTGGTGACGAGTCTTTCTCGGATAGCCCCACATGCCATTGCCCTGCTGATGAATGATTAGCTGCCTCCCAGGAGACAGCTACTGGCTATTCATAAACTGGCCACTCAAGGACAGGCAACAGATTCAAGTCATATCACACCACCACACAACCAACAACAACACCCAGTGTCCTCCATGGAGCACTCAGCTTTCAGCACACAGCAGAGAAATATGATAAATGCCCAAACAAAAATGTATTGTTATCAAGCCCTCACGAGAGAAACAGAGACTGACACCTTATGTGGAATTCTCTGACGTGTTCTCCATTGAGGAGTGACAGAAGACAGGGAGGCCTGCTCTATCAGGCAGCTGTTTACTTCTTCTGTCTGTTTTATCTGCTAAATGAGGCCTGTTATCTCGGCCACTGGTATTTAGAGCCCCCCAAAACCTGTCTTTAGATTGGGTCCCCAGCCAAAAGAAGAAGCTTCTTTTGTTGTATTCATGGTCATTCATGTGCTAACTACAACCCTGTTTTTAGGGTAAGTTTTTAGTACCAGCCAGTGTCTTTTTTTCTCTATTGCAACATACTTCCAAAGAACGTGAGCCAAAATGAATGTTGAATGAATGAAACTGAAACTGTCATAGGCTGGAACGTGTATCCAGTGCCACTGTGGTAGACACATTTCTTCAGCAGTTTTTATTTGGGGGTCTGAAAACTTTCTCTCAGAGAATACACAGATACAGTATTTCATCCTTGATATGCAGGCAGACCCACCAAGTTGAATTGAAGAATAAAGAACAGTCAGGGCCGACGCCCTTCCCTTGAACCACATCCTTAAGTATGCTAATTCTATCCAAAGCAGTTGTCCACAGCGTTTCCTCCATTTCCACATTCAATCAACATTACAAGAGATGGGAGACAGATTAGACGTGTTCTGTTGCAGTGTGGGGATATACTAGCAGCTGGACTGAATGAAAAACAAACATATATTTAATGATCTGTTGGCAACGATGATCGTGTAGGCCCTGCATGCAGGAAGGGAGGCTGGGGGCCAGTTCCTGTGTGTGTGTGTGTGTGTGTGTGTGTGTGTGTGTGTGTGTGTCCTCCCACACTGCTGTGAACCCCTGCTGTACTAAGTGTTTAACAGGCCCTCTCTTTTGTAGAGGTACTTGTTAACATGGCTTTTGGGAGCCTGAGATGCATATCTTTCAGGTCCACCCACAGTGGGCTTATAGACCCCAGTGAGGGGCAGAAGTGGGTGGGTGGGGGGTGGTCCAGGGACCCTAGAGGGGGTAATCGGGTGATCAAGCCTGAGAACTAGCCCTAAATCATATGGTAATAGACCCTCTCAACAATGGAGATGCATTTACACAAAAGTATGGGAAAACGATGTTTTGTAACCTTGTTGAAGTGAGGATAGAGTGCGTGCAGACTCCTTTAGTTTAGCCCATAGTTCCTACTT
The DNA here is from genome assembly GCF_017589495.1 of Alosa alosa. Lineage (NCBI taxonomy): Eukaryota > Metazoa > Chordata > Actinopteri > Clupeiformes > Clupeidae > Alosa > Alosa alosa. The sequence goes on from NC_063199.1 coordinate 19,527,443, forward strand.
CACTTTCCTACAGTTTCATCTGATTTGTTTAAGTAATACCTTCGGGGGGAAATCTGTCAAAGCTTAAACCACTTCATCTAATTTGTTTAAGTAAATCCTTTAGGGAGAAATCTGTCAGCAGTTGCGACGGATGAGCCTGTGTTCACCTTCACTAAGAAGAGTTGAACCCCTGGAGCACACACTAAATCAAAAGTGCTTTAGTATATAGGCATATGATATTTTCCTTAACCCTTAAAGGTGTGGGTCTTTGAACATTCTAACATAAGATTCCTTTCCGCAACAATTGAAGGTTCTAAAATTCTATGTTGAATTCAGTGAACCCAGAAATTCTTTAGAACATTCATTTTCCAACATTCCCTTCACACCGGTGTGACGGTACACCTTTAAGAGTTAATTATAATCGAGTCCTTAGACAGCTACATACATTTGGTAGTACATCAGAATTCGGGAATTCTCCATACTGATTAGAAAACAGTTTCACAGCTTCAGCACAAGCCATATGAAAGCTCACAAATTTTAATGAGACGATTCTCACAGTGTGTATTTGAATGATGAGGCAAGATGTAGTGCTTCTGAGGGTTACTGTTTTCATCAAAAGTGTTTTATGACATGTCTGAGCTACAGATGCCACAAGATTTCCTGTGGTGTTTCTGGCACATTTTGTGACATATCTGTTGCTTCTGTTGGAAGGAACCATTTTCACACTAGATTTGCATTTAGACACGTTGGGCTTGTTTTGCTTGGAAGATAATTACTTAAAGCCAAAGGCTTGTTGGTGCTTCAAGAACACAGCACGGAGTAATGGCACAATTGTAATAGGACATTTGAACACAGGATCGGCAGAGCCAGCTTGCACAATTCATAATGGAGTCCATATGCTATTTTCCCCTACAGTGCATCCAAAAAACGTTGCAGACGCATATTGCCCAAAGCTTACAAGGTTTGACACAAAGGAAATGGAAAATTACTATTACAATATCATCAAAGCAAGACTAATGTGTGAGATGTATGTCTTATGTGTCTGCCGTGTGTGGCCAAAACTAAATATTTAATATCAGGTCTTTCAAAGAGTCTGAACTCAAAGACATGGAATAGAAATACACAAAACAGAGAGGCCACATGTGACGACTCATTTGAGATAGATGAGCCTGTCTCAATGTGGAGAGGCAAGAGGCAGCATTTCGGCTGACCCTATCAGGGCCTCATCCATCATGGAGAGTATTATTCCAAGGCCAAATGGTCGTGAGGCTTTCCCCTGTGGAGCGAGGCAGCTTGAGAGAGACCACCTGCATTCATGGCCTGACACACATGTGCTGTCGGCAGACAGCTGACAAGCACCCTCTGGTCACAATCATCAGACCCATCCAGCTGAACCATACTGCCAGTGTGTTCATACACACACCTTCCTCAACACCCTGACACCTCTTAGACTCTACAAAGCTATGTTTAAACCACAGCTAATGAATTTGCACCCCTTAGTCATGTCAACCTGCCTGGTACAAAGTGATATCCAGCAACCTGAAAGTAAGCTTGCATCTATGGCTTTAGTTTGATAGGTTTGATATCACAAAGAATTTGCTTGGAAATATTTCCTAATAATGTTGCTTAGCGCAATACTTCTACAGTGATCAAACCAACACATTTGCTGCCCTGGACAAATTTCTCCAAACTCCAAAGACTTGTCTTACCTTACTGAGCAACAGACACCTGGCTGGCAAAAGTTTTGATGTGTCCTCTGTATGCTTCCAAGTCTCGGGGCTACATGTCTTTGGGCTTTATAGCAACCACATGTACGATTGTCTACATCCAAGACAGGCAATCTCCAATCCTTGGTCCAGAACTTTTGCATCCAAAGCTGTCAGCTTGACTACATCCCATATCAAAGGGAGAGAGTGTCACACGCTCTGGCGCCTATGCCTGTATGTCTGTGCCTATGTGTGTGTGTGGTGGGGAGCAGGTCAACCAGATGGCTGTTTCCTTTACTCTACTAGTCCCACAGTGTCAGCGCCAGCTCTGAGCCACTCCCCCTGACCAGGGCTCAGCCAGTCAGGATGGGGCATTCACCCTTTGCGACCCAACCTATCGCACTTCAAACACTCTTCAAATGAGGTCCACCGGGGAGTCCGCCCCTCCTCAATAGCTCCAGTTTCTCTCCTGAAGTGAGCTTTCCTCAGAAACTCCCTTCCTAAAAATGTTGGGTTCCCTCTCTTGACGTCTGCTGCTAGTTACTTAACAGCTCACACATGTCAGTCCATGTGTTACTATGCTACATGTAAATGGTGCCATCTTGCAGAAATCCTAAAAGTTTTGTGGCTGTAAAATGATTAAGTTGTGAACAATACAAAATGAACTGGGTTTCTTCTCACAGCAGTGATGCTGTCTTTATGCTTAAATCCCTCTGTTTTACATGGGTTGACCAGTGTAGTGAGAAGTGAATGTCAAAGGCCAGAATTAGTCTGTGCTCTCTTACAAGAGGCTGAATGGGTCTCATCTAAAGTCCATCCCTTACTTCCCAAGTCAACAATGATGTCAGCAGGTCCACACCACTGTGATGGAAGAATTGCCCCCCATGGAATCTTGAGCCCTGCTTAACATATGAATGAGACATGTCCCTATCCAAATCCACCACTTCCATGAGGAAGTTTCACTATCAACCTTGTGATTGTACGAGGAAATGTATGTTGCCTTCGGGGAAAATGAGTTTGAACTTTTTATACGCCTTCCTGTGATTTACTCTCCACAGAAACCAGATTCCATTAGTCATCTTGAAGGCTTGAATCGCCACCCTGGGATTAAATGACAAATGCTGTTGGAATCATTGTGAGTCTGACAAAAGCTCCAGGCCAGACTTGGAACAAAACCTGCCTTTCTGTCCTGTGCCAAATCTGGTGCCCTAAGAAAAATGACCACAGGTCATCCATTGATGCTACAAAATAGATTGGAGGAGCCTTGGAAAAGAATCTTGTATTGCATGCATGCATCTGACTTGGCCTTGAGTTAAATTCTGCTCAAACAGAGCCAGCCATGCTTTCCATGTATAGAGCTGAGAGAGCAGAATGCCCCCAGAATTGGAAAGTAGAGGGACAGTTGACCTCATCCTCTCTCCCTCATTTCCTGTGGAATGTGAAAAAGGTGAAGGCCTTCCTGTTGTTTCAATAAACAAAGCTCAGAGTTTAGGCTCAGGTTGTGGCCACCGGAGCCCATGTCTCCTAAACGGGGGAGGAAGTTATGAAATCCAATCCCCCTTTCCTCAGGGTGGTCTTTATTGGTGACCCCAAACAATTCACTTTTCACAGCAAAGCTACAAGAGTACCATCATGCTGTGGACACTCTTAGCAAGGGTGCTTGTATGCTAGTATTAAGATTTACAGGAATGGTCAATTAACCAGTATTTCACAGTGCCCTTTGTAACTCTGACTTCAACTATATATATTTTTAAAAGCTGAAGTTTTGTATGTAATTTCGAACACATTAAAACTAGTATATGGGAAAAAGACAGAAGGAGTGAGTTTTTTCAGGTTTGTGAGGAGGTATGTGACAAAGCCATTGTTGCAGTCAAGGCCACAGAGTTCTATTCACAGCAGGCTCCAGGCTGAACTGCAGTCCTTTGTGCAAAGGCAGAGTTTGCCCCCTGTTACATTAGCAAGTCTTTAAGGGAGAAACAATTCCACATCCTGCAAGGGTGGGGTGCTTTCATGTGTTTTAAGGTAAGCATTGCAGAAAACCAAATGCTGTGGTGCCTACATGCCAAAATGAATGAGCAGAAAATACAAAGTGTAGAGCAACAACTCAAGCTGGGTGCAAAACCTAAAATCCTGAAGATAGGGATGCCTTCCAATGGCTTTTTGTTATAGGTTGAGAGACAACATTTTTTAAATTCCCATTAGGTATGACTGGTAATGTGATGGGTTGGTACTTCAATCATACAAGGAAACCATTATTGTTAACTATGCCTGCTACTAGTGGCCAGTCATGGAGGGGGGGGGGGGGGGGGCATGAATGACAATACACTAAAGAGCATTGCAGCAAATGCATCGCAGTGATCTAACAGGTTCTAATGGAAGGACAAAGACTCTTCAATTGACCATTGACACAAAACAATTTGTCCAACACCACTCAAATTCTCAAAGTACTTTAAATCAAACAATTCAGGTTAAACTACATTATTTTAACCCATCATTTACAGCTGTGCATCACACATTTAATAAAAAAGAAAGAGAAGTCATTAAGAAGAGGCTATTACATCCAAGTCTATCCAAATACACATCCACTAAAAGGGGATGGGAGTTTGGTTTGCTGGTGGCACACTAAAAGTGGAGAACTATTGTTAGAGAGGGGTCTTGTTTCACAGTTCAGGGTTCACTTGAGATACTTGTGAAATATAAAACAAGACAAGCCACATATCCCTGACCTCTGACCTTTTGTGAGCGCCCAGCGAATCGTAAATCTCTCCCCTGCTTTATGGCCCTCCACCGTCACGACTACAATGACCCCAACAGCACCTCACACCTGGCCCTCACCTCAACTGTAAAAGGAAGAATGAGAGAGGGCAAAAACCAAGGTTCTGACCCAACATGTCCCAACACCCCTGAGAGCTTGCCTGCCAACATGCTCCAACAGTTAAAGACCTGACCACTGTGGATAGCACTGGATTCTTGGACAATATAATCCCTCAGGCTCTTGGAGATCAGCAAAAAACAGACCTGCGAGGGCTCATCTCAAAATCCTCCCAGAAATAACATTTAATCAGAGCCTGGCTGGCCCAGTGATACGGTTCAGTTGTCACTGGTCAGTGGTCAAATGCAATCATTCCTAATAATAAGAATTACAGCCAGGAACAATTATTCAATAACAAAACTTCATTTTTTTCTGGCATGACTCGGATTCCTGCTCACGCATGGAGAATTGGCTGATCTACTGTAGTGTAACAACCTAATGGATTAAAGTACTTTCCTTATGTTGGGAGTGAACCATGGAAACAAGATGCACTGTAACAGCACTACGGAGGACTCTTCGTCGGAAGGTCAGAGTGCTGTATGCCCTTACATTGTATTGCTATTTACTACTGTCCCCAGCCTTTGTTGAGTGTAGCACCCAGTGATGAGAGCCATCTTATCATAAAAGTAGGGCTGTCTCAAGGCTTAAATGACTTGCCAATGGCCATTATCAGGGGGCAGCCACAACAAAAGGTGCAGTCATAAAGGACCATAAAACCCTATCACTACTGTAATAACAGCCCTTTACGCCTAAAAGAGGAAAAGGTCAACTGGTGGAGCTGACTCTGCATTGATATTGACTTAGGGAGATTGGAACTGACAAACTTAGGTCAGACAGTGTGGTGGTGACTGGTATAACCCTCAGATAACCCCTTAGACAATATCTCCCAAGGAAGACCAGCCTCAGCAGAATGTGAGCCACATACAGCTCTCCCCTGACAAACTTATGTCTAAACACAGAGCCAAATAATGAATAAGTAGGAAAACCACACTTGACCTTGCTTGAGGTCATTTCATCCTGCAGTGAATCTCACAAATCAGTTAAGGAGATGATATATCATGCTATGACCATGGCTAAACCTTTGTTAGAAATAAAACAATCAATCACTATAATCAATTTATATTGGACCAATCACCAAACCAAATCACATGTTTCATTTGAATAAATCCAGAAGTAATGGGAATATTACATTGGCCTTTATTTGTTGTGGTGGAGGTATAGCTAACAAAAACTTAGTGTGCATTTCACCTTAATTCTAATTAAATGTGAACTTATTATTAGGTTTGTGCGCTGTTTTGGCAGAGTTGGTATATTAGTATAACCTCCAAAAGCACATTACAGTGATTTAATACATGTTAAAGTGTTGCCTTATTTAGCAGTCAGTGGCTGATTTCTGTATGTGTTGCTTTTTTGAAAGAAAAAATCTATTTAAAAGTATGTTAAACCATATAGTGAATCTTAACTTCAAGTGAAACACTATTGATAAGGATGTCTTGGTTAAATCATGGGATTTAGACATCGTATTTTACCCCTTATTTGACACCCACTTACTCAGTTGTAAAATCCAGACCTCATTGGGGACAATGGGAAGTGAAGCGTCAGAGCTCCCTGAGCAATTAAAAGAAGGAAGCTCTTTTACTGGCTGACACTATAACCCCACAAAGACTATGTGGCAGTCTACACATAGACTTGGCGGATGACCTCTTCAACTGTACACACTTACACACACACACACACACACACACACACACACACACACACACACACACACACACACACACTCTCTTAGAGACATATACATTATTTCAAATCACTGTATACAAGCATATGTACTATAATACTGCATCTCGGTATGGTTAGCTTAGAAATAAATTGAACTGTAATGCTCACAATAGTGACGTATGTGATTTTGCCATTCCATTTAATGTTGTAATCAAACTCATATACAGAACTCCTTTTTACTGCAAACTTTTTAAACCTTTTTGTAAGTATTACAGACACATACATAATACCCAAACCAGATACTAATTCAGTTTAGTGGATTCTCATAAAGCGAAAATATTCAAGCACAGGGAAAGTCGATCCCCATAAAAAGACAGCACTTGACTCGGTGACACCCAATGGAGGATATATGTTTCTTTTAAATGCTTCAAGACAGAACCAAATGACTCAACAAATACATAACATCTGGCACTGTGTCTTTCCCTGCCTTGATCCTTGTTTCGACGATAAGTGCTATATCCAAGCATGTCAGGGAGACCATTTCCTGTTCGTGTTTCGCCCAGAGCGAAACTGGCACAGAGCTGTGTGGTTGTAGGTGGGTGTTAGTGCCTGGGAATCCAGTCTGTGGTGGGGCCAATAAAAATCAAGATGGCTCCTCCTGATTCCCACACATGGGAGTCTTACCTCCAGCCACAGGGCTTGGGGAGAAAAAAAAGCAGGCCAATGCTGTTAGCCAATAGTACGAAACAGTTAAATGCTTCTCAGTCGGGATCCCACTAATCATTAACATTCCTGGTGAGGCACTGCACTACAGTGCTTTATAACTGGCTAATTAAACACATGCTCCAGTGGCATTTCACAGAGGGAACAGTCACCGGGGTAAGTGGGGATGCTTCATTTTAGCCCGGCTTAATTGGGCACAATTTAAGTCATTAGGGGTGGTGGTAAAGTCAAAAGAAAAAGAGGGAGAGAAAGACTAAAGTGGCTGAATTATACCGGGGGCCCCTAAGAGAAACATCCCTGACTCTGATGTTGGCCCCTCAGTCTTTTAATGTGGAAATGGATCGCAGGTATGCCCGCTGTAGAGCTGCGGGGAAAGCGCCCTCTCATGTGAGTCCAACAGCTCCGTGATTAGGACCATTTATCCTGACACGGACACAGGGGGGAGCAGACAGTCGCGTTGACCATGGCAATGGTCTGTGATGACCTTGCTTGCCAAGTAACCAGCTGTGATAGCCATTGTTGTCAAACAAAAAAGGGCCCCTTTTATTAGGCCTGTGGCTGATGGGCTCTTTTTTTTCCTGACTCAGGAACTTAACTTCCATCCAACAGGCCGTGTTTCTTAAACACAGCATCTTCTATCAGCCTTTGCCTATGCAGTAAAAACAACATTTATCCCTTGTATTAGATCAAGAGGCCCTGCTTACTACAACAACCACCTTAGATTTAAGTCACACGGTTAAAAAGTTAAAGCCACCCGTAACTAAAGGCAGACAGCAATCCAAAAAGACATGCTTTGGCTGATGAATCACAGTACACTTTGTGTTGACAAAATACAAACCAGAGCTATTACTGGCCAAACATCTTGGAGGGGCTTTTGTGGGAAGTGAATAGAAACCAGGCTGGGGCATCTGTTATCACCGAGAGCAGATTACACATACCATGCTACCCTGCATCAGGCCTACTTTCAAACATCAGAGCCATGCTGCAACATCCCATCGTGGCATGTCTGTTAGTGTGTATGGTATGTGCTTGGATCAGTGTGTGTGTGTGTGTGTGTCTGTGTCTGTGTGTGTGTAATGATGATACGATGATGCCTGCAAGTGCACATCTGGTTGGCTGTCTCCTCGCCGCTGTTTTTCCTCATCCGCTGATCTCCAACAGGAAGGTGGTGCAGAAGCATTCCAAACACAAACAGCTCCCTTTGAACCTCGCGCTCTCCCCCTTCTCTCTGGGGGCTGCCATGTGGGCCGTGGCCAAACAGACTGGCCTTTGTCATCCCTCCGCACCATTGTGGGCCGTGGGGTTTGCTCTGCAAGCTATGTGTCGTCCGCTCGGCTCAGCTCTGCTCGTCTCGGTCAATATTGACCCACCTGTCCACCCAGCCTCGGGTCGACCATTGCTTGGACTGTAAAACCACATGAATCCACAGCATAGCGGAAGCCGGGAGTCCAAAAACAAAGACCAGCAATGACATAATACTCGCATGCTTTGAAGTGGCCGCAGTAAAGATACATTTGTTTGAATTGACCGGTCCTGTCCAACTGGTGAGGACAATCCAGATGTCGAGGCCTGAGCCTGAGGAACGGGCAATGCAGAGCGGGTCTTTACTTGTTTAGGCTCCCCCTCAGGTGTCCTAAGATGCCTTACTATGCACCCAGGAAAAGAACATGTTTTTTGGTAGCATTCTTGTTCAAGATTGTTGCATCATTTTTTTTTCTTTTCACATCAAACTAATATGAACTTACAGTGCTGACTTGACAAATTTAGTGAATATCCTGAAATCTAAAACTTAGAATGTATACATTGCTCTTCCACTAGGAGAGAGGCACCACATTTCCACCTAACTGCTGAGAGAAATATCACCAGAAATATATTCTAATATACCTTAAGTCTATTTAACCTATTTATTTAACCCCAACATATTTACTTGGGGTGGTGGACAGTCAGTACTCGAGGAAGCAAACAGTGAGATCTATTGGTGAAACCTGACATTTTTACTGTGTTATGGCCGAGCTCCTGGCTCCATGTCCAAGCATACCTGATTTCCACTGGGCTGTCCTTTATAAAGTGTGCTTGGTCATAGCCCAGCACGTGAGAAGTGGACGGTGCTATAAGCTGACTTTCACATGGAAATAGGCATTAAGGAATGTGATACCGGGCGGTCGTGCGGTCGGTTTAAAGAAAAGTTACATATTCATTTTTTCGCTCTGCTGGACTTGACTGATGAATTAGGTTATGTTTGAAAATGAGAGCACATACTAATACATTTGGGATTTGAGATCATTCTTGTTAAGAACAGAATGACTCAATAGTGGTACCAATTCTGTTACTATTTTTAGAAATTCTGACATCAGTCTTTACCAGAACAGCATATGTACAAATATGAATGTGTACAAAAAAAAAATCACACACTTTTTAAAAATAATTTGACATTTTAATCACATTACTCCGTGTGAAGAATTCAAGGAAATTGCTTGCATAGCCCTGTTCAGTGGAGTCCTTAGGTGGTTGTATTTTGATTCCTTTTGACCTTTCCCATATCATCAGTCTGGCTTGACAGATCCCCCTCTGACAATCACAACATGTTGGCTGGAATGAGGAGCACAGGAAAGGGAGGGGCACACAAGTTTGGAGCACTTTGAGCCGGGGGTCCGGAAAGTGCTGGAGGATTCTTTTTCGGCGGATAGCTCGGGGTGTTTTATGGCTCACTGGAGGCCAGATGTTTACTTTTTTTGGTCTCTCCCTGATACTATGTAATTACAACTTTCACAGTATTTGGTGTGATTCTTTTGCTGCTGTTTCCATATCCAAAAAGAAAGCCAAACAACCCCAGCACAAAAATCCTCCCTGAAATTTCCCTTTAACAGCAAATTCACATCATCTTGTCCATCAAAAAAGAACTTGAGATTTATGTGGTTTTGAGTATAATAATGGATCATCATAAAAGGTACAGGAGCATTTTACATGCAGGTGTACATTTAAAAGTGTTGATAAAATTAATGCAGGAACAAAAACATATCATATATCATATGCGCTTTGCATGGCTGTGATCTGGAATATGTGTGAGTCTGCATATGATATGTTAGCGCTCTGTTGGGGATAGACTTCAGCTCCTCAGCTGCTGCCTTCAAGGGTCTACACATGTGTGGAGCATTCATCACCATGGTGGTCTGATGCTTAGCCACATTTATGCTGCGCAGCACTGGATTACCGCAGACCTGGTGTGACATTAAACTCGCCGCCAAGGATGTGTTCCAGCAGCATTAACTTTCAAGTGCTCGTAAACAGCCAAGGCTGGAAGCGCTAAATCACTGGCCACCTCTAATCAGCTGCAAATAATATGCCTCTTCCCCATGTGTTTTCAACATGGAGGTTCTCCCTGTCTCTCCTCGATGTTCAGTCATCCAGTTTCGAAGTTGGACAGCGCAGCGTGAAGAGAGACAGGCCCTGCATGCTCATAGCCTGACCACTGGTGATTACGCCACCAGCATCTGATGTTGGGTTTATTTTGTTCCCGGTTCAGTGACCACAGTGTAAGACCACGCCTGATGTTAAAGGGGGCCAAGCGTGGCAGCTGACGTGTGGAGGGAGTGACCACGTGCGCACACACACACACAGACACACATAGACCACCATTTCGACAGGCCACATATTACGGGGTCCTGCTGCAGCCCCACCGCAGAGAGGCATTTACGGGGCGATGAGCTCCAGGGCTCTCCGCTGGGCCGCCAGGCGGAAGTGCGCTGCCCGTCACAGGCACTCTTCATCTCTGCCATGAAAGACAGTGTTATTCCGAGAGGTCCGAGTGGAGTCTGGCTGGCTCCACTGCCATCCCCTACCCGCCCCCCCCCCCAACAGCCTCATCCATCCACACACACACACACACACACACACACACACACACACTTCTTCTCTGGGTTGGCTTGAGCCCAGTCTTGGGATAAAAGCCTGCCAGAGTGTTTGGGTTTAGGGCGATTTACACGGCTGCAAGGTGATTAATTCTGGCTCCGCACAAACATGCCTCTGTGTGCGTCTTGTGGGTGCAAGGCCCTAAATCAACAGCGTATACATGCTGGTACTGCATTTACACTTTCATCACTCACATATGCACACACACACACATGCGTGTGCACCCCCTAACTCCCCCTCCACACACACACACACACACACACACACACACAGACATATATAGACAGACACACACACACACACACAGCCTGCATGGCCCTTTGGCCCACAAGGACATGGGTTCCTCTGTTTATGTTCCCTGTCCAGCTTACTTTTTGTAATCTCGGTGAAGCCACACATGTCGCTGTAACATACACAAATGAACTCACACACAGCAATGATGTGCCGATGTGCATCCACTCGACAACTTGGCATATATATCAAACAAAACACATCTGCAATCAGGAGGGCTTATGCAAGAATTATCACTGTCCCGTGGCTGTTAAACAGTTGATAACATTTCAGGAGAACTGCTCTCAAATGTGGTCATGGCTATTCACCATTTGTTTGTTCATAGCCCCAGTCATAATCACAATCCAAAATGGACAATGTCACATTGTTATCAACTTTAAATATTACTTTAAAGAGATACGTTTAAGAATAAGTGTGTGTGCAATACGTGATATTTTTAAGCTGCAGAAAGGGAAACAAAATCCAAAAATCAGAATTTCCAAGAAATCTAAATACATTTATTTAGCTTCCTTCTAACCAATATATCAGATAAGGTATCTCATTAAGCTCGTTAGTTTGCACAATATGAAGAAAACTACTCCTTCTTCCTCCTTGCGTTTCAATGTTGACTTCATACTCCGCGTATGGCATCTTTCTCTACTCCAAACGAATGTGCGGATCACAAATAAGACCCTTGCAGCCACCAACATGTCCACTAGAGGGCATTACTATATAGGCTTCTCGTATGCTCAATCCTACACCATCTGACTCACTTATACAGTCCCACCTTTTCCCTGAACAATTGCTTGTCATGAAGTCGTGAGCAGTTTGACACTGTCTTGAAAGTTATACCACAAAATAGAACGGACACATGGGAGGCTCCAAATAAAGGGCCCAGTTTATGGGGGGTAAATAATCAACCCTGGATCAAATCCCCAAACTCCTTTAAATGTAGATGTGCATAGGCTCAATCATGTAAAGTGACCATACAGTAAAGAGCCCTTAAGAGACTGAATCTGTTTTGCGGTTTCTCACTTCCCTAGTCTACAGCCTCCGCGTTGCTGCACTGGGACTTGCAGAGCGTCAGAGCAACAATGTTCTTTCTCCTGTCTCTTCAGCTGCGACTGTAGTGACAGATTTTGGGCCGGTGGTATGGACATATACCATTCAGCGAACAGGCTTAGCTATTCTCCTATTCATTGTATTCAGAGGGCTTTTAATGAGTCATAATGGATCATTGATGCGTTTTCCTTCACACCCTGACTAAAGGTTAAAATAGGCTAAAGGTTGAAACAAAAACATTATAGGCCTATTTACATCTGAAGTTTCATTGAGTCCTCATGAGGAACAGTTACTGAAAAGTTGAAGTTGAAATCAAATTGTTGCTTTGTTTGTCTGTGGTTTCGCCTATTGTAATGGTCGTCGTACATTCGTCGTAAGAATATGAAGTTTACTTTAAAGTGGATAAAAATCCTCACAAGGGACCGATACACGTATGTGAAGACTCGAGGTTGGTACACGACAGACAGACAGCAAACTCGCTGCGCCGACCAGTTGTCACCAAAGTGACAGGCAACAGCTGAGTCCATACATCTGGAACCCTGGGCAGCGGCACTGCATTGCCTACACCCGATATGCTCTAACACCCAGTTTGAAGTTACCCACAGAAGAAAATCTTCTTTCATTTAGCCTATTTACCCCAAATGAATCCTGTGACTTTCCATTTGAATTATCATACAAATTGGAGAGACAACACACATTCTCGGATTTAAATAAATCAATGCATGAAGTTGTGGGAAAAGTTGGTAGGCTAACAGTAGAATACTTTTGTAGTAGAATACTTTTGCCTACTAACCAGCAATATCACACAAATTCGTTAAAACTGCGTAGTAATTTATTCAAAACCCAGCTAAACCCTGATACTGATGAAAACATGTCATAACAACACTATCAAAGATGAACTGTAAACTCACCTATTATGTCTTGTTTCTCGGCGGCAGTCAAAGTATCCCGAGCCAGATATTCCTTTAATTGAAGACGCAGTTTACTTTGGGTCTCATTTGACTTATACGTGTCCACGAAGTCAAGATAAACGTGTCTGTCTCCTCGGAGCAATTATAATCGATATCAAAATCGGCTGAATGTAGGACATGGCATGCTTGAATGACACCAAAACACAGACAACTTCAGATGTCACTGAATTCATGAGTATACAACTCGCCAGTGGTCCCGGGGCTTTACGCACACTGAAATGACATTAACATTGCTCCCAGCCTATTGGTTTAAACATGCAACCCCCCCCACACCGCGGAGTCCGCGCAAGAGAGAGAAAGAGAGACGCACACATTTTTGTCTTCCAGAATAGGCAGAAATGTTGACGTTTTCGTAACGCTGTATGCAAAAAGAGTGGATAGATGTGGGCTAAATACCTTTCCATAGGACTTAGCGTGGTCACTTTCCATATATTTTTTTTATTGGAGGACGATGCAAATAAGTGATAAACATACCCTCAACTTATTTTCGCAGAGAAAACGATGATCGCTATCGCTTTTTAATACTACCCACAATACCACATGGCTAGGTACAAAAAGACCTGTTCGGGTACGTGTGTAGATGTAATATACTATTCCTGTCGTAATTATTCTGCATTCGGATTCATTCATGGGTAGTAAACAAGGTTTCTCTGTGTGCAGTTGTCATTAATGTAGCCTACAATAAGTTCTTACAAAGACGGTTTCCTAAATGTTCTCCTTTCTTGTGCATTCTGTGCATCATACTTCTCTGTGTACACCTCGAAACTGTTTAATGTAAGCTGTTTTCAGTTTCCTGAAACAATGAATTGAACTACTTAAAATTTCCCCTTAGAATTATGACATCGTTATTGCCGGTTTGGAAGAATATTTACTTTCCAGAAAAAATGGTACCAGCCTACAATACACAACTCATATTTTCTGAACAGTGATGCCAAATCTGTATTGCACCCCACCCCCATGTTTTTTTTCCCTCTCTCTCCTCTCACCTTTCTCCCTTACTTATCTCTGAAGTGGCTGCCCTGCTGTGACACCCCCCCCCCAACACACACACACACACACACACACACACACACACACACACACACACACAGTGTGATGCTCAGTTGCAGTCAGGCTGAAACCCAATCGCGTTCAGAAGCCGTGTCAACCATTTTTCACCCATCCAGAGTGGCCCCTTACCACCCAAAATGAGCTGGCCACAGTGCTCTTTCTTCTCTGCACCTCTCGCTGTAACACAACACCTATTTACAGTGCAACATGAAAGGTAAATCTAGATGCACACTTTCAAAGTAGACCTGGTCACTGCAGGTTAGATAGATGATCCTGGATGATTTAAGTGCTGCAGTTGCCAATGTCACTGCTCATAAATCAGTCTCAATATCAATAGTGTTGCAGACACAAATACGGCAGACAAGAAAAGAGTGCACAAAGCGCTGACAAAATGACTCATGTCCAACCAGAAATGAGGCTGCTGGTTCTGGCTGTTTGATTAGGAGGCTGTGTGGGTTGAAAACTCACACAGGAATTCAACCATTAGGCATCTCTACTGTGGCACAGAAACAACAATATGACTCTCTCGCTTTTCCCTAAATGAATCCTGTATGTGAGAAATTACTTATTGGATTTTTTTGTGGCATTTAACCCAGAAACCCAGAATCATCCCATGCTAGTGCAGGCTCTGGCCCTGGGGGTGACCCATGGACCACCTTCCTCCCATCTGTGTCAGAGCTCCATAAGAGGGACCAATGTTGTTTGGCCAGCCAAAACGCGTCAATTAAGCACCAGATTGCTCCGTGCCCTGCAGAGTTGAGCACAAGAGAAGCACGTAAACTTTGATAGCCTCATGCAGGATGGCAGCTTTAGCTGATGTCTGTGTCTCCCCTGTCCCTATCCTGTACTCTAGGGAAAGAATACGGCGAAGCTCAGAACTGTGTGCTCGGGCCCAGGGCCCACACACCGTCTCAGCCCCTGCAAGGACCTTCAGGCAGGAATGAGAGCTATTCTCACAGTATTTTTCCTATGTCAACCTGCAGGCGGCTGGCAGTCACGAATAAGTCACAAATCCACCGGCTGGCTTGAATGAGTCAGCCATTCCAGTCAGAAATGACACAGGCACAGATATCATATCTGTCAGCCTCGAGATTTAGACTGACCCATCTGCTCTGGAACATGTTAAACCATTAGTCTTGAACACACTCTCATTCACAGCCTCTTATCTCCTCCCTTACTCTCTTTCTATGGCTTATCTTGACCTTATCTCCCTTAATATTTATGGCGGCACGCTGTAAAAATGCTTTCAACAGTTAGTTGAGCTGTAAACCTTAAATGGCCCTGCCTGCTTTACTTTTCAATTTGTTTCCCTTGTAATGGTTAAGATAACCACAATTTAACGAGTGTCAGAGAAATTACAAGGCTCCGACAAATTTGCCACATAATTCATTCAAATGAGTATGTGGGCTCTTGTATGCTTTTGGCTAGACCATCTCTTATTCAAGTAATGTTAGCAGTAAATCTAATTAATGAAGTGACCAGTTAAGCCAGAGAAAATGTTGGATGTGGTCTATAACTTGTTTCCACACTCAGTGGATGTGGATGGACTGTGTTTATTCCCGAAACATCCCCAGCTGTGTCATGCATGAGGCTCTCCTAACAAGTATTTTTTTAATCAAGTCTACAACGTTGCTAATCCTCATAATCACTCATTGGGCTTGATTCTGCTTGTGTGGTCATACCAGATTGATGTACACAAATGAGAGATTTGAGAGCAAAGGATTCAATTCAACTTTTTGAGGGGAGGAAGGAGCATGAGGGATTGTGAAACACCCATCTCTCCTTGCACGTGTACGTACCTCGGTTTCCTCTCGCTTGGCCCAGGTTCCCTGATGTGTTGGCTAAATCTTTAATCCCTTTAACAAGATTAGGAGCTCATGGCAGTCCCCGTAGTGATAGCGCTCCGGCTAACCTGTTCTAATTAGGAATGGGATGGCATTTCACCGTGGAACGCTCCCAAAACTTCCAATTGGAGGCCTGACACAAGAGCCCTCTCCAAATAACTTTTTGGGGAGTGCTGCTTCCCTCCTTGTCCTCTGTTTGTCTCTGGGCAGGCTGCACTCTTCTAGAGGAGCTGTTTAGCTCTTCGTTGTCTGTCTTTCGACATATCTAATTGAGCCGAGGTTTCCGGCGTGAATCTGGCTTGCTACCATGAAGACAATAACAGCGTAGCATGCCCCAAGTCAAGCCGCTAACGATAAATCTCTGCCCCAGTTGTGGCCTTGAGGGAGAGAAGCAGTCTGCCTCACAGGAAGCGGAGGAGCATGTATATTTTAAAAGGGACATGCTTCAGTAGTAAAAAATGTGTAGAAAAGTTAAGAGCCAGTGAAAACAATGGGCGAGCCCATAAAAATGTTACGGGTCTACTTGGAAATGCAACAGCAATGACCTAGAAACGAGTCGTGTGATATCAGTGAAAGTTTATTTGTATTGTTGTGTAAAAGCACTTAGATATATGAGAAGCCCTGGCCCCACAGTCTGTCAGAAGTCATTGTGCCTCTAAACCGTGCTGTCAGGTGTTGGGAAAATGCTTTGTATTGTTTGCTCACAACTATGTACATACCTATCATACGAGGTAAACAAATAGAACATAATGACCTCAGAATTGAATAAATAGCTTTTTGATTTTGAAAATTGGAATAGCTCTCTGACGAGGAGTCTGCAGCAGTAGACATTTTGGAATTGTATTGGGTAGACTGTTGAATGTTGCTTGCATGGGTTGGGTTACAAGGTTAGTTGGTCACTTTCAGTTTTGTTGGAGTTGCCCTGACTCTGGCACATCTCTGTCCAGAAGTCAAAACATTCACCCAAGACTGCAGAATTATAAATAAACCCCTCTGGCGTTTTGGTCGTAATGGACGCAACCCTATGCCACAGAAAGCGATCTCATGGCTCTGAGTTTACACAGGAAATCTCCAGAACAAACAAAAGCAGGAAGACAAACAAACAGAGGGAGGGATGGAAGCGGCGACCGAAGCCGGCCTTGGCAGCTGGCCTCCCCCCACACAAGTCACCTGGCCGTGCTCCATGCTCAAACTCTGGCCAATTAAGAGCTACCATGCTGAGCCCAGCTCTGTCCATTTACCAGATTTGTTGGCTCAGCGCTTGTCACTAAATGACAAATGGCTTCGTATTACTGAAAACAAACCAACTAATGCAGTTGTTTAACAACAAATGGCTTCATGCTACTTGGAGAAGCATGTATACCTGCACTGGCCGCCCAGTTAATATATAGACATAGTACATTTTGGGTCATTATAGTATGAATGACCTATACTTAAATATAATGTAGAGAAAGGAGCGGGTCCAATGACCTACACAACTTTTTGTATACAAGAATGGATTTTGTATGGACTGGTGCTTACAGAGACATTTGAATTTCCTAACTGATCAATGCATATTTTTTTTATATAGTTTATGTCATATCATGGCCTAGTGCAGGTTCAAAAGGAAACTCAAAAATGCTAATTCTTAACTTAAGTCCCTCTAATCTGATGGTAACTGTCCTTATACAGTGTGTTTCCACAGCAGAGAGATCTGGCATCTGTTGGACCCCAGCATGAGTCCCTGAGGCTGAGAGATGCTGTTAGGAGAAGCAGCTCTTCGCCCCCACATCCCCCTCAGCAAAGTCTGGAGGGCTTAGGGGTAAATCGTTTTGACAGCCACCTAAAATTTAATCACCTTTCTCACCTCTCTGCTCCTGTTTACCGGGTTTGCTGTCTTTCCCCTCTTACAGCCAGTGGAGTCACCCATGTTATTACGTGTGATGTGTCTCTTCCATTCAAATCCTGACATACTTAACTGAGGGTAGCTTTTTCCCACCCAATTAGTATTTATCCTCAGGGGAACAGATGGGCCATTCTTTGTTGGTATCGACTGTTGGAAAGATAATGATATGACTTTACTGTTGTCATCAGCAAATGGAGACTAAATCTGTGTGCAAATCTGCAAAGATCTAGTGCATAACACTGGACATGCACCAGTAGTTATTATGAACACATCATACAGAAAGCATACATGGATCAAGCTCAATGTGTATTACAGCAGCACCTATACAAATTTGACCTTTGTATGATGATCTTTGTTGCCCCTAAAGCAACCTACACTGATTATACATCAGCAAATCTCCCCCTTGGGCTGCTTACACAGAGGGCACATAGACGTGAGGGTTACTGTGTATTTTCATTTGCATACTCCGCCTTTGATCCTTCGTTCTTCTGGTGCTTTTTGCCAAACGTTCTGCCGCTGATGTCTAACTTTCCGTGCTGTGACTGGGAGAGTGGAAAGGAGGAGGGGGTTGGTGTGTGCATTTTTCAGGTCTGGACCTGAGGGTACACAATGCTCCCCCTATACCACTGCAGCCCACATTGCACAGCCCTCTGTCAGGACACCAGGGAGATGGAGTGAGGACTGAGGCTAGGAGTGGTGGTTGGGGGGCAGCGAGGAGGGAAGAAAAATATGCTATGCACTCAACGCAGCTTGCTCTGCCCAAACTGACTCCTGGTAAAAAAAATTTTATAATGGAATGTTAATGCTATACCAGCTAAACTGTTTGCGCGATGATAAGAGTCGTGGTTCTACGGTCGTTATTTTTTAAAGCTAGCTTTTTTTGTGTGTGTGTGCTTTGCTGGTAAAATGCCTACTGATTTTCTTCGCTGTGCACAATGTAGATACAGACCTCAGGAGTACATCAGACTGACAGACTGGAGAAATTCCGCTGCCCCCGTGAACGGGCTTCAGTTACAATTCCAGACAGTGCAACATTTCTGCCATTAACCCCAAAAGGGCACAGGAGCTCTTTTGTGTGCTCTGCGTACTCCATGTCGGCCCACTGCCACCTGAGAGATTGGCCGGCACAGAACCTGCCAGACAATTACAATTCCTAATGTTACCACGATGAATGCGTTCAAAGGGTCTCTCTGCAACCCCTTTCCTCTCCTCGCTTTCTCTCAGTCTCTCCTCCTTCCATTTCTCTCAACCCATCTTTTTCCTCCGCTCAGGAGAACAGCTGGGGCAGGGGAGGACTGAGTAAATAAATCTCTCCTCCTGGGTTTGTGCTCAGGCTCACTGTAACTTGTTCTTCACGACTCCCCAAACCGTGGCAAATCATTCTCCTACCTCGGGGTCAGGCTGTTTTCCCCCTCTGGTTCATTCTGTATCACACAGATATCCTGAGTTATCTGGAACTTCCCTAGAAAAAAAACATAATTTAGGGCAAAATTGAGAAAAACTTCATCAAACTTTATCAATCTGAAATCAATATGTTGAAGAAACATCTCTTCAGCAAAATCAGTCCGCTGTGCATTATTGAATATGATCTCAGTAAGTGGTAGTGTGGGCTAAATTTAAACAAACAGCAGAGTAGAGGGCGAGGTCCAGTTCACAAGGGCCAAGAGATGGAGGAATTGATTATTTTTGGATTGTAAGTTGAAGTAAGTTCTTTGAAGTTTTGTGTAATGGTCAATTCCAGTATTTTGTAAACCAAATAGCTCACCATAGAGGCGCCACATTCACTGGGAGTGTACCACAGTATGAGTCCAACTTCTTCAGCTCCATGAATGCAAAGTAATGACTTGCAACATAAATTACAGAGATAAAACGGTCGTTTACCCGTAAATATTAATTTTTAAAACCACACTGGTTATTGTTGCGTGTATAATTTAAGATTTAGGCCAAGCACTTCTGGAACAGTTGTATATCAGCTTAATAGAATTCACTGTACAAAACACAATATATATGTGAAATATCTTCCCAGCCTAAAGGCTGCGGTGGTGGAAATATCTCGTTCAAACAATTTTTCTTGTCTCGACTTAAAAAATAAACAGCCTCTCGTTTCACATGGATTGCCGGCCCATTTTCTGCTTCCCCCATAAAATTGTCTGTATATCTTTGGCTGCAATCGTGTACAGCTTTCAGCAGTGGCAGGCTGTAATTTAAAAGTGTGCCTCCGGAATTCACTGCAGGGTCTCACTGCTGCTGCGGAAAAAAATACCATCAACAGCTTTGTTCCGGCACAAAAATACTCAAGGCATCAGATGAGGACAGTGGCACTTCTAGGCAGCAGCCTCTGCACCAAGCACATTACATTTGACCAACTTGTAATGGTGGAACAACCAAATAACTGGATTTGGAGCTCTTTGTTAACCTCACTGTATCTGGCCTCGCAGGCAGATATGTAGTCTCCGTTATTTTTTCGTCTTTAAACAGCAGTGTACTGCTTGTGGAATGAAGCAGTGCAATGTGTCTTTCCACACTAGACATTCTGCTGTTCCTGTCGATGGCTATCCTGAGGTCCATCAGCCTGGCTCGGGGCCACGGAGCCTCTGTCTGCACCTCACATATTGGGGAGAAGTCAGACTGGGGCCGGTGCGGAGAAGGAGAAGGAGGAGGAGGAGGTGGAGGTAAAAGGGGGAGAGGCAGACGGAAAGGTAATGGCCCTCCAGAGGAACTGGCCTATTCTCCATTCCCGACGTTCTTGGCTCGGTTCCCGCTTAGAACATGTGTTCCTCCTTCCTTCTTGTCTTTGATGGGGCTCCGCCACTCACCATGGCTGAGTGGGCTCTCAAGAGTGTGTGTGTGTGTGTGTGTGTGTGTGTGTGTGTGTGTTGGATATTCTAAGTTTCAACTGAAAGTTTGAGGCCACTGATTCAGCTGATGACTTATGCAAAGCTGCAGTGTTAACCAATCTTCATCCTCTCACACCTTGTCCCTTTGTTTTCGTGCCCGAGCATAGATGGAGGTGAGGTGGGCAAAGTGTGAACACATTTGCCTGCACATCCCATTATGGAGGACCTGTGGGCCACTTTTGAGAACCCCCTGCCCGTTTCCCCTCTCTCGTTCCTCATGCACCCAATTCCTACAAACCCCTCCGAAACAGCATGACCAAATGTGGCATTAGTCACCCATACAACGTAAACAGATTGTCATAACAGCTCCGTGAGAGTAGAGGACAGATCACTCTCATTGTCTTGCTTGCCCTGGCCTATTCTGTGCGGCTTCCCTCCCTACAGTGGTGGGATAGAAAGTATGTCAGGGATATATAAAACACTCCAAGCACTGACTCGGGGACTGTGGCCGCGGGGTCGAGTTACGCTATGAGTTTGGGGGCTTGGGGACATTGCTGAGATTGAGTGGCCCTTGGGGGGAGAAGACCCGCTGTCACTCACAAGACTGATTAGTGTGTGGCACGGCATTGCTGAACATGGCCCACCAATGGTGACTGGGCCTGGGGGAGATGTGTGTGCTAATTCGGCCTCAGCTAACATAGCCCAGTCCCCTCTGTGCGAGTGAGCTCAGGGCCCCGGGCCCGTGGAGCTGGGAGTGTCAGTCATCAGATGATGATGCAGAGGCTGTGTGAACCACCGAGCGTGGGAGAGTTTCTCTTTCCTACCGTTGTGGTCTCGTGTGGTCTCTCTCGCTTGGGTTTGTGTGGTGGTGTCAGTGGCTCAGCTGGAATCTCATGGCTGTGAAAAGGGAATCTGGAGATCACAGTTTGTGTAGTATTCTTCGTGGATAACACATGAACCTGAGAGAGTTAGTTCACCTTCCTGTCTAAATCCCTCTATGGCTCATAAATACAGTATTGTGGGACTAAATGAACCCTGATTGCAGACAAAATGGGTGAAATTATGGTTAACTTCCTGCCAGAAAAATGCTTAATTGCATATAAACAGTGTGACAGAGGCTATTTGTACTAAGAGACTTGGTATAGTGAGGCTTGGATGAATGATGGTGGAATTGCAGATGAGCATCTATTTGTTTGCTTTGGCACTGATGCGTCCTGCGATCCACATGGCTAAGAGCAAATGAGGCGCTACGGCTCCTAGCGCGCTAGCAGCTCAGCACTAACAGGCAGATGTGTCCCGCTGGCTGTGGCGTCATGGGCAGAGGCAGGTGCCACTCATTGGCTGCTCCTGTCCCCAGGTGCTGCACTGTTTCTCCCAGCAGCTGCACTGAGCGCTAAGGGGCCGCGGAGGAAGGATAATCCCTCTACGCGCAGAGGTGTCCTGCTAATCACCCGCTAGCATAATCAGGCTTCATTACAGGAACAAGTCTGTCTGTAGAACTGTGTTGTGCTGCTACCAAACGCGGAGGGGGCTGAAGACAGGCACACTGAAATACAAAAACAGAATGTTCAAGGATCATCTTATGTATATGTATTTCAAAGGTTGTGGCTACTGACATAGAGGCTCCCATACAACAGAGTAGAAACTGGAGCTGCATGAGGTTTGGACTAGTTGGGCAACTAACATACAACCTTTCAAGAGCCTGATTCTAATTCTTTTTTTTTTTTTTTAAGTATATTTTTTGGGGGCTTTTATGCCTTTAATGCAACAGGACAGTGGAGAGTGACAGGAAGCAAGTGGGAGAGAGAGTCGGGGTAGGATCCGGAAAGGACCACGGGGTGGGAATCGAACCTGGGTCACCAGCGTACGGTGCAGGTGCCCCAGCCAGTTGCGCCACGGCTGGGGCCAAGACTGATTCTAATTCTAAGTCCTAAAATAATCAGCTGGAAATAACTTTAACATCCTGCAGGAAGTATTGTTTTCAAGAATGTATTGAAAGCCACAACACACAAACACACAAATAATGGTTGCTTCTCCTGTTCAGCTTGTGGAATTGTGTGGGATTACCTCATTTTTAAGACAAAATATATGAGATGACACTCATCTGATCTCATGTGATACCAAACTCCTCTTTCAAATAAAATTAAATGGATGTGTGCAAAAATAGAAGCCCTTCCCTTAAGTGCGCCATTATAGATACACTGTAAATCATCTGATGGTGACGCTCAAGTCCTATGCTTCTCGCCTAGGGCCATGTGTATCTCGCTTACCATTTACCAAGTACCGCCCACAGTAATTGCCAGAGCACCTTGACATCACTCATTTTAATACTGGGTGTCAGGATGACATAGCTTTTCTTTTCTTTTTTCCCCTCGTAATTCTGCCTGGTCTCCAGATTGTTCTCCAGCAAATGCTGACTGATGCCTCTGAAATGATACGGCCTTGTGCTGAATTAAGATGCTAATGTGTGAATGCGCGCTGCTGGTCCAGCTGACTTGTCTTATTGTTCCTGACTGTGTATGTGTGTGTGTGTGTGAGAGAGAGTGTGCATTCATGTGTGTGTGTGTGTGTGTGTGTGTGTGTGTGTGCATGTGTTTGTGTGTGTGTGTGTGTGTGTGTGTGAGAGAGAGTGTGCATTCATGTGTGTATGTGTGTGTGTATGTGTGTGTGTCTGTGTGTTTCTGTGTGTGTGTGTGTGTGTGTGTGTGTGTGTGTGTGTAGGGGATGGAGGTGGCCCTCATTCAGGCTCAGTCAGCCTTCTGTGACGTCTGGAGCCTCCAATCATTATCATATTTCTCCATCGCTCAGAGACGCTGACACAACGTGGCATGACTCTCGCCTGGCTCTGCTGTGCCTGGGAAAACAGACGGTGTGACTCAGGGAAATGACGGGGGAGATGGATGTGTTGTGTTGGCACTGCGTTGCTGGTCTCCAATAGCAGTACCATAACAAAGCAAGGCAACAGCGTCAGCACGTCATATTGTGCACTCATTAATTGTCTTGCTGACGTCATAGTCTTCTGACATAAAATTACCCTGGGCATGCTCTGAATAAAAAAAGTACCTATGACTTACAGATAGTAAACATTAGTTGTAAACATTCCATTTTGGGCCCTTTAAGATTATATATAACTCTGTTTTCTATTCTACATGCCATATTATATGTTTGTTATAACCTTTATGTGTGGTCCATTGAGTCATTTAACCCTGGAGAATAGCATCTCCTTTGTGTGAATCTGTATGAGTAAGCATTAGGAGGAAAATGGCATTCATTACACATAGAGACAGCACACCTGCACCCTGATATATGTGAAGTTTTGATGTGCAGAGGGGGGTTCCTCCATCAGAAATCTGACACACAGACACAGTTAAATGAGCCCGATAGACATGGCGAGTTTCAAGACGAGAGCAATTTAAAATCAGTTATGGTGAGCACAAAAGGTGTTGTCACCCAGGTGGTGTAGCATGACGCTTGTGTATACATCCCCCGTCAATGGATGTCTCCCGGCTCTAAAGACATGCATTCATCATGCCAGAGGCAGCCCGCCCTTCTCATCTTAGTCCCCCATCCATCCTCATGTGGACTGAACCTGAAACTGCAGTGATGGATAGTAGTGCTTCATTTAGGAACCCAAAGCCGTGGTAGGGGTAGGGATGTTTCGAGCCCCCTTGGGTGACGAGCACTTGAGACACTCGGCAGTGCATGACTGGCCTATCCACCATCCCCGACCCCCCCACCCCCTCTTCAGTCAGCTATCAAAGTTCTTTTCAGGGGGGCGGGGGGTGTCCATCATCAGGGATATAGCCTGTCAACGACAGAATAGTCATTGCATTTTAAAGCTGCGTCTGACAAAAAGAGGGGTCCTGTAACAAAATCCTGCACACATTCACCATAGAAGTATTTTCATTGGATGCGAGTGTTCCACAGTGAGCCTTCTACTGTGACACGATGAAAGCTCACAAAATAACTAATTAGGCTACTCTGAAGATGGATGCGTGCATTTCCATGACATTTTCAGGAAATATATTTTAAAGTCAGACCATAGCCATTGTTCCGGACTATATTGGGAGGCTATTTACCCAGCATGGGATCCCACAACAGCCAACGTCAAGCTGAGAATGGTAGAACTGGTCTTCATGATGTTGTGCTATAATCAGACAGAACTGCAATCCGTTGAGCAAATCCAGAGCACACTCTGAAGCAGCTGGGAAATGGCCCCTGCAGACTAGAGTCTCCTAACAAGCCTGAAATTTTGTTTGACTTTGTGGTCAGTATTGCTACACATAAGCAATGTGTCTTCTTGTTTAATGCATTTGAGAAAGATGGCTGTGCTCGCATTCTCAAGCTAAGCCAATATATCCAAAAACAATGAATGTAATGAATCTTTTCTCAATGCTGGTGCTATTGCAACACACAGCAACAGCAGCACACAGCTGAAGTATATCGGAAGTGATTTGTCATTATGCAGTGGTAGGTCTTGCGCACAGTTGTGTGTGAGTGTGCTTGGAACACAAACATTGAAATCCAGGGCGGGTCCATTTTCACTATCAGAGAATTTGGTTCTAGCAAAAGGCTCCAGTTGCCTTTGTGATCCACATGTCAGCCAAGGTCTCTGGCCCGTTTTGCTCTGCGCCGTGCCTTTGGGCGTCTGATGTGTGAATCCCGACTGTGCTGGAGCGGTGGTGAGTCACTCACCTCTCCGCGTCTGCACATCCCTAACTGCCTCGCGTCCATCTGCTCTGACTCAAGATCTGGCCCAGGTCATCGGATTGCCTGGAACCCAGGAGGTAGGGGCAGAGGGAGAAGATCATGTCTGCACAATGAAAGGAGCGGCCATGAGAACATCTTCTTACTGTGAATAGATGGGTGAGATATGTCTGTCTCTGTGTGTGTGTGTGTGTGTGTGTGTGTGTGTGTGTGTGTGTGTGTGTGTGTTTGTGAGTGTGAGTGTGTAAGTCTTTCTGTGGCTGTTTTAATGAGTGTGGAGAGGGATAGAAAGTGATGATTTACTCCTTTGTTTACTGACTGTGACACTGTGCATGTGCAGCAGTAACAGCTAGAGACACCAAACTAGACACCAGTGGGAAAGGTTATCGCACATGTTGCTTTGTGACTGTCTCTGTTTAGAATTCCGATATATTTTTCTAATATCCTCTCAAAAGCTCAGGTCAACATGGTTCAGCAGCCAATGCAGTTTCTGTGGAGAATTCAAATGCTTCCTCTATACTACATTTACTTCGAAATATTTTCTTGTACTGTTTGCTATTAGAGCTTAGAAACAACTTTTCAAAGAAAAGAAAGTAAGCTTCTTTTCATGGTGAACTTTTGAAAGTTCGTAAGCTGGAAAAAAGGAAGCACAGAAACGCATGCAAGATCTAAGTCTAACGGGCAACCTTCTGTTCCCCATAAAGCTTTGTGTTCACATGGTTCATTTTGGCCTTCTTCTTTACAGATGAGTTGTAGAACCTCAGCGTTGTTGCTCCGTCACACAAGTGTGCACGTTTCTCATGACATCTTTGCTCGCCCTTGACCCGAGGGCCGGCCGGCAGGTGTGGTTCTCCTCCTCCTCCGGTCCTCCGTGCACATGGCTCCATGGAGCCCATACATGGCCTGTCATGCTACAGTAATGTCTGCTGTGGACATCTGCAGCCACCCCCCCATCTCCTCCATGCTCTGCTTCCACCTCAGTCACTGGGTCACAGAGTCACCGCAGTGGGGGTGGGGGGGGGGGTACCTTCAGAAACCTCGCCAGGCTTCACTGGACGTCATGACGGTTAGCTTAATTAAGCCAGGAGTCTCCTTTGGCAATGAAGCCAGGGAGGGAGGAATATTAAGACCAGAGCAGTGCTCCTCAGATAACATGTGCCTCTCATTTCACTGGATGCAGGATGAAAAGCAAACATGGTGGATGGCAAACGTAAACAAGGGAACACTAATTCAAAACACTGATGAGCAAATGGCTTATCTGGTTCTGGGTAAGTGGTAAAGGGAGGGGGGCGTAACGCCTTTCTTCCCTTTCCCCTACACCCCCACCGTGCCTTGAAAACAACAGGCCCCCCAAAGGGTATCAGCATCTGGATGGAGGTGGATCCGGATATTACAAAAGGACTGGGAGTATGACTTTGACAAATTGAATGTCACTAATGAATAATGATGGCCAGTCCTCTGGTCAGAGCAACCTGCGGTAGGAAGGGCTGCCAAGGGGCGCTGATGCGTGAGGCCTGAACTCAAAAGAAATGTCCTAAAAATACTTTTAAATGCAAAACAGAGAGGGCTGAAGCCCAAGGAAGCGAGCATTTCTTTAAGGATCGGGTCTCATTCAGAGAGTTATTGCTCTAGCACACGAGAACCCATTAAACTCTCAATTCACTGTTTAATTTTTCAGGAAAGTCATTCAGATTCATAGCATTCATGAATGATTTATTGAATAGTATATTAATAGTAAATTGTTATTTTTAAAAAATGCTGAATGATACCTTTCAGACTAGCATAGTAGTCTCTAATTCCTGTTGCTATGACAGATTAGAATGTGATGTGTAGTTTAACAATTGATATTAAACCCTTACGGCATTTGATTAAGTAATATGAAGCTCTGACAGTTCTGGGAATCCATCTCCCTCCTGCAGCTCCATGGAACAATGCTGGAATACCTCTGACATGGCGTCAAGCATTTTGGCTTTGCATGGAAGCATGTAGAACCAATGCCCTCAGGGCATGCAATAGTCAAATGTACACGGTGGCTTCAGATTTCCATATCTTTTGACAGCAATCTGTCAGCATCCCCCACAAGTATGTAAACAGTGCAACTGCCGACCAAACGCACCGAGAATCTAATCTCTCCACACGCTGTGGTCTGAGAATATCCCTTTAAACAACCACAACAGAAGGCATGGTGCACCTTCTTTCAAATGTGTGAAAATGCATTACGTAAACTTGCTGTTGGAGTTTGTCAAACAGTAGACTTCAGGTTGAGAGTACCCTGGTGTCCTTCACACACAGACACACACAAACACACAGAGACACACACACACATTTTTCCTCTCCCTCTCTCTCTCTCTCTCTCTCTCTCTCTACACCGGTGATGTTGTAAAGAACATGGCTGGGTAACATCTCATATGGTTCCACTTAGTTGATGCACTTTCTACATGCACTTTGCAAAGCTCCTGTTTCCATTCTTGTAGGTGTGGTTTGCTATTTAGGTCACAACAGAACTCCACGGAGCCTTTATCCTTGGAGTCAGGAGGGATTTTATGAACTGCATAGCAACTGCAATGAGGCGTGTCAGCTTACATTTACATTATGCCACAACTGTGAATAGCTCCTCATGTGGACTAACTTGGGTTGTGGGGGAGAAACTTAGGTCATTTAGCTTATTTATTGAAATATTTGTGACAATAAAAATAAAAAGGCTGTTGTAACATTAAATGCCCACATTCTACAGTACATAGAGTATGAAATAAAAAAAGACTTTTTGAATTTTGTGTCCATTAAGGCACATTTTCCAGTGTGTGTGTGTGTTTGGGTAATACATGGGAGTATGTGGGGACCCTGAGTTATGACAAGTGTTTATCAAAGCAGACAGGCCACCTTCCAAGTATTGCTGATGTAAAAAGAGTATGGTTTACAGGTTAGGACCAGACAGGAGTGCTTCAGCGTATACTGCTGATAATCCACTTGGAGAGTGGTCCTTGATGAAGACGGTGTGGTCTCAAACCATTTTATTAAAAAAGCACCACAGGCCTGTGAAAACAAGATGCATCACAGCTCAAATTCACACGGCAGTCTGAATTACTTTGGTCGACCACTGTGTTTGCACTCTGGTCGCACACAGATGCCCAGTGAAGGGGGCTGGACTTGTGTTCCGGGAGCTTCAGTTACTGGGTGAGTCATGCCAGAGACAGCCCCCACACAACCTGTCCTCTCTGCTCTGTTAGGGCACCCTGTCACAGGCTGCCCCAACTTGAGCAAATAATAAGATATGGAACCCTCTGGAAAGAAATCAACCTATTTTAGGCATTTTGGGAAGGGAAGACATTACAGACATACTCAAAAGTGGAGCAAGTTGTAGAGTTGTATTGGAAACTGTTTTTACTAACCATACTAACTACTAAGTCAACTGCAGAAAAAAAATCACAATGTGATACAAAAACAGCATCTTTGTTATTTTCGTAATTGGCTGGGTAAATGAGGAACCCAATGAAAAACTTTTTTTAGTCCTTTGGACCTACTAATTACTATTTGCCACTCTACTGAATTCTTAAATAACTAACAAGAAGTAGGAAAGTAACAACCACAAGATTTTAATTTGAAGTGTCAGAGTTTCCTGGCTGTGGTGTGAACATATTGGCTCTGGAGAGTGTATAACATCCCTCTGCTTTTCCAGCTCTGAGTCTGTAACATGCCTCCCATAGGTAGGGTATGTACTATAAATGATTCCTTATAAGGATGTTCAGCATCCACGCTGCCTTTTGAGGGATAGTTTGGTTTGCCAATGACTATGGGCACTGGGATGTCTCTATGCATGTGTGTGTGTGTGTGTGTGTATGTGTGTGTGTGAGTTTGGGTGTGTGTCTGTCTGTCTGTCCATGTGTATGTCTGTCTGTCCATGTGTGTGTGTTTTTGTGAGTGAGTCAGTGTGTGTGTGTGTGTGTGTTTGTCTGTCAGTGTGTGTGTATGTGTTTGTCTGTCCCTGTGTGTGTGTCTGTCTGTCTGTCCATCCATGTGTGTGTGTTTGTATGTGTGTGTGTGTCTGTCTGTCCATGTGTGTGTGTGTGTGTGTGTGTGTGTGTGTGTGTGTGTGTGTGTCTGTCTGTCCATGTGTGTGAGTGAGTGAGTGTGTGTCTGTCTGTCCATGTGTGTGTGTGTGTGTGTGTGTGTTTTGTGTGTGAGTGAGTGAGTGTGTGTGTGTGTGTGTGTGTGTGTCTTGTCTGTCCATGTGTGTGAGTGAGTGAGTGTGTGTCTGTCTGTCCATGTGTGTGTGTTTGCGTGTGCGCGCACACCCTTTGGGGTGGCTGGATTAGCCTGGGCTAGACTGGCTCTCGTCAGCACACGCCGGGCCGTTTGCACTGAGGCCCACCATTCATTCCGCTTTGTTTTCCTTCCCCCACTCTCGGTGCATGTGCAAAAAAGTGTGTTTTCACTAGCTGTGGCACCACTGAAAAAAACGACTCACTCACACACAGACACCCACACCTGGATTGAGACCTTTCATTCAATACTGTGCACTTTGAATGTTATGCATGTATGGGGCCAAGAATATGCCCATTTCAAGTTAAGACCTCTTGTGACCAATATAGACCAGGAGAGATATGTAAACACACACACACACACACTGTATACACACACATTAATTAAACTTGTCTCCTCAGCCCTTCTTGTCATAATAAATTGTGTTAGACTGCAAGGTTAGATAAGTGCATAGAGCGCGCTCCAATACACCCCAACACTGTGGTCTACGTCCACTCCATTTCAGAAGCACTGCAACATATAATTTAAAGGGAAAACAAAGTGAATAACATAAATATACATTTTCATAAACTATGACACTTGACTTATGATGCTGGAGGCTTTCTTTACATGTTTATTCTGCTATATATCATTTTACCATTTTCTCCACTTTAATTCTCTCGTCTCATGCACCTACTGTAATCTCTGACTACTTCACTGCCAGGGTTTATGTCAGTGAATGAAATTAGACTATGTATTGAGCTGTGATATCTACTACATCTGTTTGGAGCAAAGCGTGAATCATTCTCACATTTCAAAGGGCACATTTGATTGTGACTAATACTGACAGTCTGCTCTCTGGGTGCTTCTTGGGATGATAAGGGAGGCAGTCTGGATTCCCGAAGCAGTCGAATGCAATTCAACATTAGGCGTG
Organism: Alosa alosa; assembly: GCF_017589495.1. Classification (NCBI taxonomy): domain Eukaryota; kingdom Metazoa; phylum Chordata; class Actinopteri; order Clupeiformes; family Clupeidae; genus Alosa; species Alosa alosa. The sequence continues at coordinate 19,558,093 of NC_063199.1, forward strand.
TTCATCTATTTGGATTAGACTACATCAGTGGCTGACATGAAGCCAATGGACTGTATAAACAGTGCTTTAAAATGAAATCCTCTGTGTATCTTTAATTCATGTTTAGTCTGCAATGCTGCTCTTGGTTTTCTTCTGAAATGGGCTGTTAAGGCTTTCAACACTGCAATTTTCCCCAAATTAACATCTCATTCGAATGAGACACTGTGCTCTGTGGAAGGAGACACTGAATGAATTAATCTGTTTGGAAGGAGAGCTGAGCAATCAGCTCTTCAGACATATTAGTTAGATGTGAAGGGTTATACAATCCATAAAGTCTGTGAAAATAATTATCAGGGAATCTCCTACGCCCTTTCTTAGAAGCATCCAGACGTAGCTCGGCTATATATAAAAAAACACCACCAGCACTGTTTCTGAAAATACTTGGCATGCAGGTCCACGGTGATGGGATTTTGCCTGCAGCACTGTATATGGTTGGCTGGTAAGTCATGAATCATCACTGGCACTAGCACAGACCTTACAGCCATCTCCACCGTTTGCCCAAACTACATGACGGTACTCGGAGGACCGGAGCTTGTCCCCTGTCCAAAGAGATAACGTTGCGCTTCATCCTACACAAATGTGTTCGAAACCGACCCAATTTGCAGCTCAAGGCTCGGCTATTCGATGTTTGAATTTCTCGATGTTGACAACCACATTGGAGTCAGAGGGTTCATGCAGGTACTCTTCAGCTCAGATCAATCAAATAAACGTCTCGGTTCCCACTAGGACTGCCGGTGAGTCATTCCCATCCTCCACCTCCCAAAATGGCTTTGCCTGATACCTGCATCCACTGATGGCACCTGACATCCTCTCTGAGTGTGGGAGAGCACAAGGCCCAGACATCAGATCGCCTGATCCTGATCTCTTCCCCATGACTGTGCGCATCCACTGGTGCCATGCACAAAGGGTCACCCCTATGGAAAGAGTTGCACAAGTTAGAAATGTCATGCCACAAAGATATGCTATAATGAATTATTTGTCAGCAGGGTGCCACACACATGCACACACAAACACAAACACACACACATGTGCATATGGACTAACAATCACACACAGATAAGCAGACCAACAGACAGATACACACACACACACACATACCGGTATGCATATGGACTAACAATCACAGAGACAAGCAGACCGACTGACAGACACACACACACACAGACACACACACAGTCTCAGTAGTCTCTTTGTTTATTTTATACGCACTATTGGAGGTACATGAAAAACCTCTCGGCTCTCTGTAGCAGGAAGTCGGTGCTTTTGGGAGGCTGTTTTGGAGAAGTATGGCAATAAGTGAACATCAGTGGTGGATTTTTCATCTGTTATTCCACTCTCTCATGCACAGGGTACTCGCATGCCAAGTCCTCAGAAGAAAATTTCCAAAAAGGGGAATATGGAAATGTTGGAAATATATTCCCAGAGCAGAATCTTGATATCATTCACAGCTCTGTTTCCAGCGGATGTCTGCCTGGGTGCTTCCCGCTAGCTGGCCTAGAAACGGAGGCAGCGTGGGGCTTTGTTGTGGAGAGAAACGGTGCTATCCCACTGGCGATCTCCCTCTCTCGCGCGCACAGTCAAGGATTTTCTCAGGGCATCCAACAAGAGAGCCTTTGAAAAAACAGTAACCTGTGCTGGTTGCCATAATGCCATGACACTTCCTCATGGGCGGAAACTGATCCCATCTCCTTATCGTGGCTGTTTGTGTACCCATATTTTTCTCATTTCGTGTGCTGGTTATGTACAGAGGGCTAACTGTAAAAAAGGATATGACATCACAACAAGCAATCGGGAAGACACTGAAGGCATTCAGTATTCACAGTGAGTGAAATTCATCCCTATGGAGATTGGTACTGATGAGATACATGCAACCATCACAGATGCAAACTCGACAGGCACAGATCAATTCCACAATTCAGTCTGTGAAAAAGTTACTGTGTTAAATGACCATGGTAGATAAAGGCCCTGGCAAGAAACTCCTAACAGTTTAAGACTTGAAAGCATGCTGGTGCAGGTCCATTAGGGAAGAGCTTAGGACCACACAGACTTTGGGTTGGATTCTCTACAGCATTTACTGCCAAAGATATCAACTACATGATCATTTTAACACTCCTTGACAACTTCTAACTCTTCCACAGCAACACAGTGTTTTGATTCTTGGTACAATTACGACACCGTACGGAATAATCTAGAATCCACAAAATACTACCACATTGCCAATTTCAAGCAATTAATCAGAAGTTTTCGAAAATCTCTTCCAATCTTTTCTATTTGTCTGGCATAAACTAATTAAGTATGCAGCAAATGAAGTGGAACACTTCTCACCAAAGATTCTAGAGCGCTACGCGCAAGATGGATTACTGGCTGGAAAATACATTCTGGTATCTTTGCTTCTCACGCTGGTCTTTTATCATAGACTATTCTAGTATTCCTTGAGGTTAAGAAACAAACAGCCTTGCAGTCAAACCTAAGCAAACCTGCTGAATTACGGGTCTATGTCTCACTTCTCGCTCAAGGTCTATTTAGTTCTCAGCTAGCCAGTGTTAGCTGCCCTCTGTGACACAAAGTTCAACAGAGAGTGAACCCAGTGACTCAGGGTCAGGGGTCACCAGCCTTGTGGCAATGCAGGACCACTGTCTGAAGGGGAGACACAAGGGATCCTGGGAAACTGGACAGAAGATTAATGCACTCTGTAAATTAGGTGGAAAGTCACAATGTTCTGGCTGTGAAGTGACCACATATATTAAAAAAATATATATATTGTAACCTTCAGTCTGACTCGATTTCCACTGCGTTCTTGCCCGTGCAGGCTGTTCTGCCTGCATGTTGTCCTATCTAAATGTGCTTTGGTGAAATGATGGCAAAAGGTTAATGACCATTTAAACATGAGCGACAACAAAAACAAAGTGGACCCAATGCAAATCTTGTTGAGCTTCTTGAGAGCATGTCCATAACATTGGTGACCCCAGGGTAGAGTAAACATTCCATTTGCCCTTCATGACTCGCATGTAATTGCCCAGACGCCCCCGAGGCATGGCTGCATTCATTTACTGCGAAACACAAAAAAGAGGCGGAATTTCCTCCTGGCCCGGAGCTGCCAGGATCCAGACAGGGACCTATAAATGTGGCCAAATGTAGAGAGAAAAACACTGCAGTCTCCACTGACGAGAAATAAAACACATTTGACTCCCCAGCTCACACCATTCTCTGATTGGTTTATCCTCTAATTTAATGAAGTTCATTTTGCTAATTGTTATAGTAATGCTGTTAAGTAATAGAGGTGTAATTTGCAAGGGAGACACAGCTGCTGAAGCAATTCTCTACACTTATCAAGCATTTAGCTATAATTTGCCCTTTTGACATGCTTCTTGCTAGAAGCTACACAATGCAGTTTAGGAGTCATCTTGTCTCCAAGAACAAATTCTAATCTTTTCTTCTACTTGGCAGCGTCCTGTATCCGTCTGTCCACCTCTGGACATAATGTGTGCACAGAGGAGTTGACTGCTAGCCTTTTCCATGAGGTGAAACAGTCAAGGTGAGCCCAGTGGTTGTTTTCCAGTCTGGTGTGTGCGGCCGCGTTGACCCTGTGGATGATGCAGGGCTTGCTCACATGGCGCTGTGTGTTAGCGTCTGTCTGCTGCGCTGCACACTGATGTGATTGTCCAGTGCCTGGCTCCACTCTCCTATTATCTGTAGGGGTGTTACTGTCTGTGACCTCGGCATGACTGCACTGGGACCGCGGTCCTCGGGCCGTGTGTCGTGCTGTGGTTGCTAAACATTTTAACTCTTGGAGATCAGTGATGGGGCTAAACTAACACAAGATGAGGCTAAACTAACACAACATGTGATCTGGAAGTGTTGGAGTTTATTGTTCCCTTTGGCCAATTGATTGTAACAGGAATGCTGGCAGATTTGTTTATTTTATATTAGTACCAAGAACTGTTCACTGATATTGCGAGACTATTGGACATCCATATGGCATGACATTCCCATTCCGCTCAAACTTGTGCAATAGTGTGCACAGGAGAGGGATTGTAGGGATTTTTGATTAATAACTCTTTCCCCTATTTCAAGCCAAAAGCTCTCCCCTCAAACAGTTTCATCAGGCCCACCCCTGAGCACAGGACATGAGGTGTGGTAAGCCCTCACTCTGTCTGTCTGTGTGAGATTGTCAGTGTGTGTGTTTCCCCCCGGAGCACATGAGTCATGCTGGTGGATTAACATAAGGGGAACTGCAGGAGTCCAACGGGGATGCTCATAAAGTTACATTTTTATTTGGGGACGTTCTAGGTTGTGCCAAGACAAAGAAACACCTGGGGTTTGGCTTGGTTTAATATTCCATTTCTGAGGGGATTCTTCTCCACGTGTCGCACTCTTATCATAATGGCAGTGGTCCACTTGTGTCCTTCTGAACATGCCCAACCCCGTCTCTTTTGCTAAGATGATACTTTTGGTGCATGGACTTGAATCTTAATGACAATTCAATGTGGTCTTCTTGAAAACACCTCATTCTGGGCTTTATGTGGAATAAATGAGTGGTCTGAAAGAAAAACGCCTTAGCCACAAAAATGAGAGCGCAACAACCGCTGTCTACTTTTTTATACAGCCCTCTTTGTCAGACCTTTTCCTTTGCTGTCAACCAATCCAGTCAAGCAGTTCTTAAGTGTTTTGTCAAGAGCCTAATGGACTGGCTGTTAGCTTGATGGATGTCTGTTTCCTGACCACGAGTTTGATGATGCTATGCATCATTTTAACCAGCTCAGACTGGACAATGGCCTGTGATAATTAAAACCTAAAAGCTTGGCAAATTAGTTGCTAAGCCACTGGAAAACAGTGACAATAGCTGTTGTGCTGACAAAATATTCCTGACCTCAAACTTGTATTATGAGCATTCTGCAGTGATTATGGACTCTGATTCATCACAGTTCACTTTAGGCAACTAATTCAGCACATTCAGTCTCATATTGTAACATATAAGTGTAGTTTCTTCCATATCAAAATCTTGAAAGCCTTTCTTCAACAGCTAGAATGATATAATAGTACAATACAATAGTAATATACATATATCAATACTATTGTTGTGCATAGCAACATTGACAGTGCATGAGAAGGTACCATAAAACAGACACCCCATTCATAACAAGATGGCTAAACTGAAATTAGAGAAAAACCCCACAAAGATTCCTAACAAAAATGTACTTCTACATAATTTAACATGAAGTTCATCTATAGGGGGGATGTATAGTAAAAAGGCTCTTGCAAAAGACTGATGGCACAAGTCTGAATAAGCTTACTGTTCACACCAGCCAGGCTCTGGGTAAATATTTATACAGGAGGTCACATGGTAATAGTAAAAAAAATCATTTTTTGAGGCTGATTTACCTAAAACACGAGTTAACAATCTTGCAACTGAGCAAATTTGCCTCGTCTTGTGAGGAAAGAGAATATGTTGGCGACAATTTTAGTCCCATGTTTCACTGTAGGACGGTCTGTGCTGTAAATTTAGGGCCACATTATTAGTGTAGTCCATCAATGTTGTGTGTTTATACAAGGGAACGTGAACACTATTACTGCATGGATAAATCAATCAGTCTAAGTACACATGGATTTCTTGGCCATGCAACCACCACTGAGGGACTTTAAAAGGTCCTTGTTGAAAATAATTTCTCACAGTGCACACAATCTGGGTGAAGAAATGTGACATAGTTGTGCTCGCCTCCTTTGAGATAGGATTTGTTTTGGTCCAGATGAGACGATAAGTTTTAATTACAAAGAGATGGTTATGGTTTAAAAAGAACATGTCTGGTCCTTGGGCATATCTAGCAGGTCAGATATGGAGAATTTTCCATGATCGTGTCCACACACACACACACACACACACACACACACACACACACACACACACACATACACACACAGTCTATATGTAAATAGAAAGAGTGGCTCTGATGGGCTTTGCCAGGCTTGGGCTCTCGCAGCTTTGGCCTTATATGGATGCCGGCCGGGTGATTCTCTGAGCAGACCCTGGATATTTGATCCACAGAGACAAATGGAAAAACAGTCATGCTGTTTCAGCCATGTTGGAGTGGGGACAAGGGGTGGCCCTGACACACCTATTGTTGCACAGCTTGGGACTCCAGGTTAAGGAGGTTCTGAGTGAGTGGCGAGATAGTGCTTCTGGTTAGAGAAATCACAGGACACATTAAGTACAGACTAACTGCTCTCCTTTAATCTTCACAGGTTTTTTTTTACATTGAGATGAGCACATGAAAAGTGTTGTCAGTGTCATTGAAGTGTGTGTTTTCTCTGCATTTACTCTGAAATCAGTAGGCCTACGTTATCAAACTCAAAATCCAGATAGAAAATTATAACACCCACAAGGTGGGGAGTAAAAGGTAAAACATAGTGATGTAGAACGGACTGAAGTCAGTTAATTAACAGTTAATTAACACTACTCATGTCATTGAACCAGGAAAATCGAGTGGTGAAAGCAAATAAACTAACTTGAATGTTGTAATGATTCAGTGCTTTGACTAGATACTGTAAATAAAAGGCTTTGGTCGTGACAGCATTGTGCTGTTTAATGTAGCCTGTTTTACAAATCATCACTTTGTAGTCTACTGTGCATGTAAAATGTTTAATAATGCAGTGCACGCTATGTAAATGGCACGAGGAAACTGGCTACTGAGTGAGTCATTTCAGTCTCACACTGTATGTAATCAAACGGTTATCATGGTGCTCGACAGGTTTGAGTGATCAGCTGATCCCATAAGCCACTGCAATTTCTAGTGCATAGATTAGAATATCTATGCAAATCCATTCGCAATGGAAAGTATTATATTATACATATCATACAAGTACTGTTATCTTGGTAGTTATGTTAGATGTTTGGGAGTGAATTATATAAGTATAAGTATACTCTTTTGATCCCGTGATTTTGATCCCGATCTCTGCATTTATCCCAATCCGTGAATTAGTGAAACACACAGTGAGGTGAAGACACACACTAATCCCGGCGCAGTGAGCTGCATGCAACAACAGCGGCGCTCGGGGAGCAGTGAGGGGTTAGGTGCCTTGCTCAAGGGCACTTCAACCGTGCCTACTGGTCAGGGTTCGAACCGGCAACCCTCCAGTTACAAGTCCGAAACGCTAACCAGTAGGCCACGGCTGCCCTGAATTACCTGTATGTGGGTTACTCTCAGTTGCTGTGCTGCAAGACCTATGTGCAAGTCCATGAAATCAACTGAGTGATCGATCCCATAAGCCATTGCAATGTGATTGCGCAGAGACTGACAATAGGTTAGTGGAGTGTACAATAACAAAATAGCAATGGCCACCTACTTCAGACCCAAGACCAAGGCAACTTCACTGGAGTTTGTGTCTGAAACAATATCTTGGAGCGGCTACATGGGTGGGAAGGTAGGCAGATGTAGGTAGAAGTTGACTCTTCTTCCAAAGTGGTCACTTTTACATACATGGATTGCAGAAAGACATGGAAGAAAAATGCAGAAGATGTGTTTCTAGTGGTTCTTGGTTGTTGCCACCCCTCACTCAAGACCACGAGCCAGCGGGAATGTGCCTGGTCTGGCCTGGTGTCAAGGGGAATGCTGAACGTTTCTTTCCCTGTGCCATCACCCCAGGATGAAAGGGAAGAATCTGTACACTCACTGGAGCTGTTGACAGCAGATCTCACTTCCAAGTCAACATCAGTGTCTGCTACGAAGACAGGGTCCGTGGAGCTCTGACTGGGACAACAGGTGTCCCTCAACCCCCCACTACAAACCCTAGCTTGCTCCTCCTTAACCCCACTCTACACAGACCCCCACACCCTCCTCCTTAAGCCTCCCTGTCCAACAACCAGGTCAAGACACCATATGATTGCTTAAACAGAAACATGTGCTACTTACTTGAGAATTTGGTGAAATGTCATCTTAAATACATTGATTCACCAGCCTGAAAAGAATGACCTGACTGACTTTTTTTTCCAAAATAGAATAGAATTGCCTTTTCACTTCATACAGATTAATGATGCAGTCCACAGTTTGGTTTTAATTTCTCAAATGGTTGTTGATATCTTAGCTCAGCAGCCAATCAAATTTGCACTCCCCATCCTTGCTCCGGAGGATTGTTTGTGGCCATGAGCCACTTTGATTGTTTTCCAATAGAGCAAGGACTGTGTATGAACATCTGAAGACTAAACAGACAGCTAGAAGAGTTGAGCAATTAGCTGAATTTGAAAACATGTGTCGGGGATCAGACTTACAGATGTACTTTTAAGAAAATCTGTTCATAAAACTGAGTTTTACATACCCTAAAAGGCAGCAGGCAGACAAATGGCTTTAATGTATTTCTTAAACGACCTTGTTTAAACACAGTTTGCAAACAAAGGCAAATGAAGCACACCTGAGTTTGCTTGCCTCACACCAAATGAGCTGCAGCTGTGCCACAATTGCTGTAATCTCTTAGAACATCTGCGCTATGAAAGCATTCCAATCATCCTGTGACACTGTTGCGATAAAGAAAAACAATTGCTTCACTGGTTCATTGATCAAGCCCGCAGACAACTGTAGCCCTGATACTGTCACACAAGCCTTATCTGCCGTTGTTTTCATCTGCGGGACCGCGGAGGAGTGAGGGCTTTGGATGATGTCAGCCACGGTGCCCGGACCTCGCTGAACCCCCTCGCTATGCGCAAGCAAGTGGTGTGAAAATGTGTCGTTAACTCTCCTCGAGACTGGGGGTCCTGTTGTTGTCACGCAGCTGCTTGGGCCCCTAGCTCTTGTAGGGCAGGTGCTGGGGACCACCCAGCTGCAGCGCAGGGGCCCGGCCCACAGTCCCCCTCCCAGTCGCTTACTCTCTTGACGGCGCAGGTGTATGCGCTGGCCGGGGCAGCTAAAAGACATGGCTGGATGCCGGCCAGGCCTTTTACAGCGCCTGGTTGGCCGCCAAACGCAAGAAGAAAAAAACATTTAAATGATTAATGAATGCCTATTCTGTCGCCGTAATTTATAGGGGGATTATGCTGTCTGATCAAGCCGTTTAAAGGCCTGGTTTTCTCTGAAGTGCTCTGTTGTGTTGGATTAGCTTGCGGCTAGTGGCAGCAGTTCACCTGACAGCTCAGGTAGGAGATAATGTTTCAGTCGGGAGCTCAATGGCTGCCTGCTGAATGCTTGCCTGTCACAAACTGACAGAGATCCTTTAATGCACTCTAACAATGCAAAACAGTGGACAGTGATTGAATTAGTATTTTGCTACAAGGGAGAATGCTTGTATAAGGATTCACAAAAGGATTTATGTATACCTGAATTGTAACTAAACAGCACATTTGCAGTCTTTATGGTTAATATTTACTTTCTACATTTTATCATGTAGCAGACACTTTTATTCCAATAGACAAATACGAGGAAGGCTCACATTTCATGCCTACACTCGTATCAAATCCCTGTCTTGTTATTATGTCTCAGTTACTCAGCTACAGCAACAGACTGATAATTACTCAATGTAAATGAGCGTTAAACAAACAACTGATCTGTAATTGTCTTCTGTTGGTTGATATTTCCCTCAGCTCTGTTATGGCAAGTGTTCTGGAATAATGTCAATGGTTTTTATTTATATATAGATCATTGGAAGACAATGATAGATTTTACTGCCTGCTTAATGATTTTAATAATTAACTGAGGGTATAAACTTAGCCAAGACTCTTAATGCCAAATACATCATTTGTCACTGCAACATGCAGGGTTAATCTCGAAAGGCTTAAAAGTAATCATTAAAGATTCAAGTGCGTAACCCCCCGCCCCCCATTTTTAATGTGACAAGGCTGCAGGCACATGGGCCGCTGTGTGAAGTTGCATATGGCCGTGACATAATCTTTATTTTTATCCGGTGCTGGTGTCCCGCCGAGCGCACAGCGAGGGCCCCGCGCCCTACTCGCGGACAGAGAGGCAGACGCCAGCCCTGAATGACTGCTCGCCGCCCGGCTTTTCCCCATCCGGGGGGACGGTGACAGCTGGTCCACGGAGCAGGGGACACAAAGCGGCAGAGAGGAGCCGGGGCCCCAGCCGAGATGCACCAGGCTGCTCTCTTCTGCGGCGTCTTCCCAGGGGGAGGACCTCTGTGGCAGCCGTGGAGCCTCTGCCGGGAGCCACGGGTTAAACTCTTAATCCCTACCCCCCCCCTCAATTCTCAATGGCAATGGGATTAGCCTCGCCAGCACTCACACTTTTGGTTGAAAGGGGAATCTGAGGACCTTGTTTTTTTTCCATCCGATCCACTCTGAGGGGGGTAACTCAGGGCTATATGTCATTTACATTGCCATAAGGACCTCTGCGTATTTCAATCCAGGATCCTGTCCCTGTAAGTAAAACACAAATGATGGCCTGAGGCAAGGTGCCGTGTATCAGAGATCTGCTCATCACTGTGTAACACGTTTACCAACAGCCCTGTTGACCCTTACATCAGCTTTGTTTGCCTGAGCAGAGTGGCATATAAATATTTAATTGCCTGTTAGCTGTGAGTGGCGCTAATCCTCTCTATGCACAGGTCAGCGATGAACATATCTGCGGACAGCTGGATTGGAGGCCACCGCAAGCCCAATATAGACCTACTGTAACCATCATACAACGCAGTGAGTGATAAAAGCAAGTGACAACAGTATAATGTGTGAATGGGTATTCACTTGACTTGGAAGTGAGGTTAAAGGTCAAATAGCACAATCATAGATGTCTATGTTATGTTGGATGTATTTATGACCTGTATAAATGTGTTTATGTAAAGACATCTGCTTTTATGCAATCCTAATCATTTTTTAGTATATATTCATCCATCATTGTCTTTCTTAAATAGTGATCAGAAGAAAACTTGACATCCTGAATACATTAAAGTGTCCATTGGTAAATATCCAGATACAATTACAAGAATTGCAATTGGGAATGTGATCAAAGACTTTTCACAAAGTAGGTCCTTCAAAAAAATCTTCCGTAAAATATTTTTTTAAAATCAAGAATAAATCAGTTTAAACCGTCTGAGATAACCACCAAAGCAAGTGAAAAAGTCTGTGAAGAATAGGTTTTGGGAAAGTCAGTCCTCTTAAATAACAAATCCACTCCAAATGCATCCAGTGAAGATCAAACCCTGTGCATGCCCTTGAAAACCTCTCATATGTCCACGCGAGCCTGATGGAGACTGAGGTCATATTTCTCCTCCTGTAAAATCACACCAGAGTGCATGACTGCTTGGCACAGAGACCAGCAGAGATGGATAGCCACCCAGGGGATTCTTTTCAAATATTCATTTCATTTCAGTCTAGAAAATAACTGTAGTTTATGTCTTATAGTGATATAAACATCCAGTGTGGCCCTTTGCTGTATTATTTACAGTACATAATATAGAGTTATTTCAGCAATGCGACATCGTTCTGCACTCGTTAAAATGACTTTCTATAAGGTTAGTAGTACTGGCGTGTGGAAATTCAATGACCTCCACTCATCCTAAAATGTAAGCACAGGCATAAAACAAAGCATTGAGAATTAAAGTGGATATTTAAAGATGTCGCTCCCAGAAGCAGAGATTACTCTATACTTAGAGCCCATCAACAGAGTTTGTCAGTATACTGTATGAAAGCTCTCAGTGACGGCAAGAAAATATTAACATTCTTGTGCTCTGGAGAAAAGACATACTGATTGGCCATAATGCAGCAGGATATAAGAGTGTTTATTGGCTTAAGTATGTGAATTCTGTAATGTTAAAGTGGAAACAGGTGCCCTCGGCCCATGTGGTTTGAGGCCGGGGTACAGTAGAGTGGTGAAAGTGCTGCGCTTTCACGGTATGCGTGAGTAAGCATTGTTCATTCATTCATTGGAAGTACATCATCTGGTGTCTATTTGATTGGTAAAAGTAGTTGGAAATTTGGGAATCTGCAGTCAAGGGGAACGATAAACACGTCTAACCAGCCTCCCCCCCCGCCCCCATTGTCCAATAGCAAATGTAGATTTTGAATTGGTTTAGGTAATTATAGACACATTTACATATCAAGTGTCTAGAAACAAATTGAGTATAGTTATTGGTCCCCCAGGTGTACGACAGACGACAGCATTCGGGCATAGCAGAAAATAATGCATGTTTATGTTGTGTTACGTTACGTTGTGTGTTTATGGCAATGTGGCCATAAGTGGAGTGTCTGTTACACCTACAGTATGTCCGAGTCACAGTTGTGGGGATATCCTATGCAAACCCTAATTCTGTCTAAATCTGTTCACGTATTGCAATGGTATTGCTGTGCTCTAGATAGCCTACTTATTATACAGACCAATTATTTCATGCCAAAATATTATCTCTGAATATCAAAACCCATTCAGTTTAACAGAATACATGTAACTGCTGGAGCGGAGTATTTATTTATTGAAGTGTATCACCACCACAGACTTATACAAAGAAAAATGAAGAACATTCCTTTCACTCCATGTCAGTCTGAATGTGCTCCATGCCTTTCATATGATACTTTGATTGCTCAAAAAAAAGGGTCCTTCCCCCATCTGTAGCATTTGTCATCACTGAGCAACACCAAAAAACGTTTCCTGTGTCGGAGATAAAACGATATTTCACTGCATAGCTCTCTTTCAGTTCTGCAGTAAATCACACAATAAGGCTGGAATTCAGAGCATCAGGTTTCTATTGGTATAGAAAGGAGAACGAGACAGAGACAGATCCCCAGCATTTGCATGAGATGGTTTTGGAAGTTGGCCTTATGGATAGTAGAAATGGTTTTGGAAGCTGGCCTTATGGACAGTAGAAATGGTTTTGGAAGCTGGCCTTATGGGCAGCAGAGAGAGCCAGGGATGTCAGCGCGGCAGCCAAGCTGGCTTTGCGAGCCCCTCTGTAAGCCACACCGAAACCAGAGCAAAGTGTCACCCCAGATTGTTTATTGTTGAGAGGATTAAGGTATTGCCAGGTTAAGACCAACTCTGATCACGCCAGATGTCTCCGGGGGCACTGGAAAAGCCGGCCATAAGCCTCACCAACAATTATGCTAGGGCTCATTAGATTAGGACTCTGTTTCGAACTCCTCCCTCCCCTGGTGTCCCTTTGATAAGGACCTACTGCACTGCACTGCAGCCATGATGGCAGGGAGCCTGAGACGGCAGCCACAAATCCACCGGACAGCCAGCCAGCCGACCGACTGAGCGAACGAGCCTGGCGGGGTCGCATTCCTGACAGAGGACCAGGGGAGATACCCGTCAGGAAGTGGTCAGGGTGGGCCAGAGTGAAAGGCCCTTTAAAGCACTGGGTGGCTCTCTCTCTCGCGCTCTCTCCGCACGGAGGGCCTCAGATCAACTCCTGATCTGATTTTATCTCCCAGCACTTAGCGTGCTCCAGATAGGCTATTTTCTGCTCTCTCCCAAGGCGCATTCCTGCCTATTGAAACACGGAGATTGAATTGTGGCTCGGCAGTAGTCTGGGCTCTCATTTTGTTACAGTGCATGAGGAGACAAGAATAGCATCTCACTTTTACTTTACCTACTACACTGTGAAACGGATGTAAACATACACCGTGTAAATAATGTGAGCCTATCATTCATCTGAAAGTGAAATTAGATTGTCAGACCCAATGAAAAACATGCAATTAGAGATATAAATATGAATACACATATGAATAATGGTTTTGAATTGTGCTGAGGAGGTATGGTTTCTATACGTTACTACTCAGCCCAAGAAAAGATTTATTTCAATGTACATGTCCATTTAAAAGTCTCTTCTAGGGTTTGGGCATGGGTGGGTCCTAACTGTGTCTCCCAAACCAAGATGAATCGGAGGCGTGAGTGACTATAATGGGGTTTTTTGTAAGGCGTATAATCCCCTTTCATTCCACACACGACAAGGATCCTTCCAAAATAAATTGTGCCTAGTTCATTTGTCACATTCACTTTCAGGCTTGCAGCATTTTTCAAGCCAAGAGTGCCTGTAGTCTTAAGGCATGGCCTTTTTTCTAGCCATTTCAGTGCCTCTGAAACATACAGCCTTCATGCAAAATAAATAAACTTCTATTTTCCTTTGCACTACCCCCCCTCCCCTGAGTCGATGGCCACGTGGGTTTTATTATGAACCTGGCTGAATGGACTGTAAATTCCAAAGTCTGTATCCCTGAGAAAAAGACTGAACATGGGCGCTCTTCCAATTCGGAGATGTAGCTCCAAAATGCTCTTTTTTCTCACAAAAGACAATTACACATGAAACAAAGTCAAAGTCAAAATGCTATAAACACACACAAAAACACAAAAAGAGTAGGTTATAGATGCACTTTATTGGTTTTTGTTCAAGTTCTAACTCGCCATCTTTACAGCATTTGCCTTTATGAGCAACTCTCAAAGAGAGGATTCTCAAAGACATTCTCGAGAAGAATTCCACTGAACTGAACTGCCCCAGAGGAAAACTCACATTTTTGCATGGCTGTCCTCCAACACACGGAAGCAGCAACACTTTAAAAGCAACCAATTAAAACAGAAAATAAATTTACCCGCGTGCGGGTGCAGAACACTCAACTCACATGATAATTGACTGCATGTCTCTGTGTCTAATTGGTCCGGGACAGTTAAAATTAGAACATGACATCCAGGGGCTTGACCTCAGGGCTTCACTGCTCTTGATGCCCCCCCCCCCTCCCCCCCAACCACCACCATAATATCCATGTGTGTGCCGGAGGAGGGCTGTAAACAAAATGGCTTCGGGTCATGGGAAGGTCGCACTTACCTGAACACAGGGAAGTGGAGTTGAATGCAAAGTAGATTTTGGGTGATAGTGAGGTAATGTTTAGGTTGGGACTGGGGTCAGGGTCAGGTGAGGTCACCGGTACATGCGGTATCAGTGGCCGGTCACTCATGGCTGGTAATCCTTTGAAGCCTCACAAGAACAATTATTTGGAGCCAAACCTGGCTAACGGAGGCAAAGCCTGTCTCTCTCTCTCTCTCTGTTCCCCTCACATGTCAGCGATGAAACACTAAAGATCTCAGTTCCTTATAGTTTTGAGTGAGGCGCTACAACAAGGCGGAGAAATATCATGCATTGGAAGTATTATTCCCCAGCATGTGGTTCCCATCACTATGGCAATTCCCTTAGCTAACTAATCTCATGACTTTAGATGTTGGTCGGTCTAGAGCAGTTGTGTTTATCAGCAGGAAGCATTTTTAATGCATAGCACATTCTGTTGCTCTTTCTCTCACCACATCTTGTCAGTGTGGCTATGGATAGAGTTTGAATGTAAATAATTGAATGGAAACATTCCCAGACCGGTCATGCAGTGGAATGGACCCGCTGACAGATGCTGACTACGTAGAAAACAGACTCAACCTGACATGAGGACATGTCATGGGAAAAAATGGGGCTTTTGGAGCTGCCTTGTCAGGTTGAAATTAATGTATTCTTTTTTGCCCTGCTACTTCTGTTGGTATTTGCATGTGTAGTTCTGCCTGACTAAGACTCGCAATACTTAATCAAATTAAACCACTGTCAAACGCTAAAACTAATAGTCATAGCATTAGCGTATAATTGTTTTCAAAATAGCTCAAATACGCAGTAAAGGCATTGAACTGAATAAGATTACCACTAGAGCTCACTTCAGTACAAGGCCCACATAATGGCCAATACAATGACCAAGCTTGTTAAAATACACCCATATCTTTATCCTCCATAAACACAAAAACAGGACAAACCGAGTTTATCACTCCCTAAACCTCCTATTTGTGCATATTAATTCCATTATCTGCACTCTGCATTAAAAATAATGGGGAGTTAATTACCATCTGTGGCAGTCTCATTACCATGATGAAGCCACCGTGACATTTGGATGCCAGCACACTATGACTGACTCCTGGAATAACACGCCTCTTAACCCGGCAGGCGTGGAATCCCTCTGACGGCACTTAGTTCCTCGAGTAACAGTGAGCGTGGAGATAAGGAAGAGACGGTAAGGGAGCGCGACGGCCACAGCTACAGAGTTTAAATAACGCCGCTGACAGCCCAGACAGACTGGCCCGAGCCAGACGGAGGGCAGACGCAGGGGCCGAGGGGGCGTGTGCGGGGTTGAACAGAGTGCAACCAGAGGTGAAAGCTGAGCTTTATATCTCGGGGGGAGGCCGGGGAGGAGGCCTTTGCTCTTTTCATGTCTTACTCTTGATGTAGAGTACATGTGGTTTAAATGACAATGCTCAAGATTCCTCATGTTGAAAGGGGAAAAAAGGACCCTTCAAGTGGATGTATTAAAATGTTTTTAAACCTGTAATTAACAATGCTATGTAATTATTATGCAAGTACAAAATATTCCATGTTACTAACCCAACCCTGAACCTGATCTTAACTGTAATCTCACTTGTTCCTTGTATACATTAATAAACAGGGCATTGAGCTAAATTAATCTTGAAAAAGCACAGAAATGTTAAAAACTCTCAATATGAATTGGGGAAATAAGAAGTCAATATGAATTGAACTAAGTGTAGACTAAACTGATAAATAATAACAAGTAATAGAAATAAACTCTTCAGCACCCTTAGCTCTTTAAAAGCCAATACCTTTCTAATGCACCGAAAACCATCCTCAGTCAACTACCTTGCACCTTTACACTTTCCACTACCTTACTTCAAACCATAATGGCCACCTGGCTTGATTATTAACCATATCAATGGCCATAAATCCATTCAGTTTCGATCCACATCACTTTTGTATATCTAAAAACTCTTCACATCCGATTAAATTGTGATGAACTTCACAAGCTTCTACCGGTCTGCACTAACAGTAGAAAAACATGGGCAGCTTTCTGTCGCGGAGCGAAAGCCGGAGCGGACCGTGGACGAGACAGCGCGAGGGCAGGGCTGATTCACTCACGGCTATCCTGCTCCGGCTGAGAAAACACCAAGCCACCGCGGACTTCTTTTGGAGGCACATGCAATGTTTAGCAAAGGATTTGCGGATATTTTCATAAACACAGCAGGCAGTGCACGGATTTGCACACACGTTGAGCACTTAAGTCCTGGGATATACCCGGATAATCCCTGACCCTTCATTTACCTGTGACTGCGCTCTCTCATATGGAACAATTGAGGCAAAAATACCATATGTCACTCCATTCTGACCCCAATTATAAAGGCCCACCACAGCCAGTTACATGTAACAGCCTATTATTCTATTCTTTTGAAAAAGTATATATATATATATGTAATAGTATACAATACTGCATTGTATAATATCCTTGCTATTGAGTACACTGTATGTGTACTCAATCATGTATTGAAAATTAATCTAAACTTGAGCAGGGTTTTATATTTCAGATGAATGGACTGTATCGGGCAAAGCCACACATAAACTATTGGTCATGGGTTCAGTTCCCAAAGAGTACATATGCTGACTGAACCTTCATTGTAAATCAGTTGGGAAGAAAGTGACCACTAACTGACATCCTCTGAAGAATAATTGCAGAGTAACACAACCTATTTACATTGACCCATTCTGTATGTGCTTGTGGTTTCTAGAGCAAAGACACTAGAGTCCCGTCACTTCTAAGGCGACAAAAATTGCTGACTTGGATGTCCCCGTGACACCATAGAGACTTGCATCCTGGGGCTTGATCATTTGGATGTGCTGTGACACCATAGAGACTTGCATCCTGGGGCTTGATCATTTGCATCAGAGAAAGGCCACACGTGTTCTTCCTCCTTATGTTGCATAGCCAGGCCAGAGTATAACAAGATATTATTGGTTCGGAAATGTTTTTAAGCTGTGTGCCCATCTGGCATTTTACTTTTACTTGCGTTTCACTCGTAAAAAGAAACTTGTTTGTTCAAGGGAGGAAGTAACTCATTTGTGAGCATCTCTTCCACATTCACTGACAGACCCCGCAATTCAAGGACTCACAGATTCTCTTTTCTCTCAAGCCCCACTAGAACACTGCCAGGGGAAACAGAGACACAGCCATACAGACTACAACAGACTCTTCACTTTCAGATATGTCACTTCAGTCTTAGTGGAATATAAAACATAGTTGTGTGCTACACTCATAAATCTAAGGCCCTTATGGCAAAATTCATTGCTGAGATGCTGTGGATGAATCACTAAAAATTGTGCAGTCACACATTAAGAAAAGTATGTTAAGATAGATAGATACTTTATTAATCCTCAAGGGGAAATTCAAGATAGTTAATATAATAAAGTTAATATACCCAATGCATACAATTAGGGAAAAGCCACAACTGTAAACACACTTAACAATGTTTATCAGTAAGTATAGTTCTATTAAAGAACCATGACAAATAGAGATGGGGAAACTACTGTCGCATCTTGCTGCTGCCCCATATAAAGATGCCCACTCTGAATATTTGAAACCTTTTAATCTCCTCCAATCTCCATTAAAAAAAGTTCTGTTGGAGGACTGCGAGCGTGCTTTACAGCTGAGGTTGGTAAAGGAAAAGCACAGTGGAGAGCACATGAAGTCAATTACAAGGGATGGCTATTTCTCCCCCCACTGCTCTTAAAACAAATAGCTGACATCACCACTCATCCTCCATTGTTTCCCAACGCAAGAGAACGTTGGGACCGCGGCCCGCACTTTCCCCCCTCAGCCCCTGCCATGTGATACGCAGCTTGCTTTAGTTGCGCCGTACATTTCGCTGACAGTATGAGCAATGACATAAGAGGTTGGCTTTAATTACCTGCCGTGCAGAAAGGGGGTAGGGATAGTGACAGCCATTGCCTCGGGGGGCAGAGCGTGTTGTTTTCTGTCCTTAACACTCGCTATAGGCTTCTCTTTTCTTCCATAGTCTGTCAAGTCATCAGAAGAAGTTTTTCTTTTCTGTTTTTTCATTCCAGTCAAAAGTAGGGCTTTGAGAATGCCTTGATGGTTATGAACAGAGGAGAAGAAATGTCTGCAGCACCCTTTATGAAATTTTTCATGGAAAAAAGTCTGAGTTTTTTGTCCATGGTGAGTCTCTGACAGTCAATGAGTGGTGAAAGTGTGGAAGACACTGCGCAGTTCTCCATGTTTTGAGGCAGTTTTGGTGTCTTTTTCTTGGCCTGTATCTCTGAGTTGCCTGGCAACATTTTGGCAAATATCTTATGAGCTGCCACTCTGCAGAGCTTTCATCGCCCTCTAAAGTTTTACCCCCTCTAATTGCTTAAAGATGCTGACGCTGTCCTTCTGAGTGGATACACTTAGTGGGATTTTCCTCTGTGGTTAACAAAACAGGCATAATGTGTTTGGCAAATCAAGGGTGGCAGATACTTGTTTGATGGCACTAAAACTGACACTGCATCGCCTGATGATAATCCCTGGCAGACTAAAACCCTGTTTTCCTGTTTTCTCTCTCCAGACCACCATAACTAACTTTGTGGAACAATATGACTATTAAGTCAACTCAGACTTGAGACAAGCGTAAAGTGGTCAGGGCATTGACGTGGGTCATCCCTGAGAGGCTCTGCGACAAACGAATGACCCCTCGCTGTCATCTGGACCCTGACGCCTGCCCTGTAGGCCATCACAGCCTCATGCTGTGTGACTCTCCAAGTCGTGCTCCAGAGTGGCATTTGAAGAATGCCTGCCCACCGCCACAATTTACTGCCCATGAACAGGAAGATTGGCAGTCCCAGAGAAAATGTCCTCTACCTTAAATATCTGTTCGGTCCATCAACTCTATGTCACACGGCAATTTTTTCTCCCATAACCACTCATTCAGATGGAATCTGAGTTCTTAAATGCTAGCTTAAGTGCACATTCATCCAAATCCCGGACACCTCTGAACATGAGAGAGCTGTTGTTCACTCAGGTCGAATTTCAAGACTCCACTTACGGTGAGAACACCTCTTTTCCACAATAGCAGCCATGGACTTCACAGACCAAAACTACAACTGATAATGGCCATAATAATACATTTATTAAAATCTATTCAGACTTTTATTTCATGGACCCTCCTAAGGCACGTGACAAAGCGATGAAAAATGTGTCTACAGTAAGAATGTCATTATCAATGTCACAAGGCTTTTTCCTTCCCCAATGGCTCTAGTGCCGATCCAAAAGTGATAAATGACCATTCTCTTGGGTTTTATCGTCTGAGCGGGGGAGAGCCAGGAAGGAAGCATAAAAGTCAGCCACTCGGCTGGATGACCCTATAGTACCACTGTTAAAAACAATCCCTGCTCAGCTGACGTCTACCCGAAACTACTCCTTCACGACGTGTAAAAAATTCTTTGTGGTCTCTAGGTGCCTGTCCAGCCTTGTTAACAGGCCTAATGCAGCACATGCTAAATGCATTCAGGGCTTCGAGTTCTCCAACTTTGGTAAGAGAAAATGCCTGACATGCACTTGCCTCTCCCTTAATCTGCATCACTTTAAATTCCATACATGTTTGCCGGGTGATGTGCTTCCCGCCTGCAATCATGTGTTTACCCTTTTTGTGGTAAGAGGTAGACACTTCCAGGTGATTTACAGTACACGTGCAGTTGAAAAGCTAAAGAGTGCAAATTTTGGGGCAAAGATCTTCAGATAATCTGTGAGATGTCTGCCCTCTGTCTCTTTGAAAACAGCTGATAGAATCTCATTTGGCATCTGCAATGGCCCAGCATGTTAAAGGTGCATTGAGTGTTCTTTCCAAACAATTAAATGCCATTAGCAAGGCCTCAGTAGAGACGCTTTCATCCCCTCCAGTTCCTCAGGATATTATAGGGGTAAGTGCATTGTTACTTGACAACAAGCATATCTAAGCTTCTATAGCACACAATGCTCTGGCTATTAAATAGCCTTAGTTGCTGAAAGGGCCTTAAATTAAACAAACAAACAAACAAACCTGACAACAAGCCAGGGGAAAAGAAACAACTCAATACACGTGTAATGTCATATACATTCAAACCATTTACTGTACCAGTTGTATTCAAAAACACAACATAAACACAAAGTTTTATTTTAGTAGTTTTAGCGTTTATTAAATAGGTAGAGCTCACTAAATGTAATTACTTTAATTAAAAATATTCAAAAGCTCATTTTATGTAGATCCCAAGTTGGTGTCCAGTCATTCTTCATATTGCAGTGGCAATGATTAGGATTCAGAATGAGAGTTTTTGGAGGTCCGATAATTCCGATTGGAGATTCCATTTTGTGCATCTGATTCAAGTCTTTCACATTATTCTGCAAGTTGTCCATTCGTGTACCGCAACTGAACTTCATTAAATGTGAAATTCCATACGTTGCTATGCAACATCTGAAACTTTCAAATCTGGCAAACTATTTGCGTCAGGTTCCTGTTTGCCCTGTCGGAACTTATTTTCCGATTATGACTGGCGGACAATACATTATTCCTCACTAAATGCACATATCAGTACCATTGTGCTTTAGATGAAATACTGATATTTGCTGTGTTATGATTTCAAAAGTATTATGGTATCAGAGAGCACTAGTGCTCTCCAGGGTTGTATATCAGAATAACCAAATTGCTCGCACTGGGAGATTTCTCAGTGTCACAGCATGTCAAGAGAAGAAGGGGCAGTCTCCCCTCCATCAGTCTCCTAGTGACAGGATGTCTCAGAGCACATAATGCCCAACCCTCACTTTCCAGTCCCTTTCTGGTGTCTGCCAATTCAAAATGCAAGTTATCCAAACCCAGGTCAAGAGGAGGCCTGCTAAATATACCTGAGAGGTTAATCAGATGAGCATGTTGCTCACCCTACCTTTTCCAGCTACAATGTAGCATACATGTATTAGTGGGTTAAAATGATGCTCCCACACTGAGCATTCGCTAAATCTATCTCACCTACTGTAGTTCTAAGGAAGAAAATATCTACAACTCATCTACATATCAGAAGAACCACAAATGTCCTTAAAGCTCTACATGTGTTGCATTCCTAGATAGGTCTCTCTTGTATCAGATATGGCTGATAAAAATCACTCAACCACGCAGTGTTGGATTTCTATGGCTCCTGCCAAGCTATCTTACCTGGCATCAAGAGTGCAGCAGTCTTTGAGCTTCTTAAACCTATTTGAACGTTGACGTAATCTGAGCCTCCAGTTATGCCCTGATCTGGTGGAGCCATTGCAGCCACTTAATAAGGTTTCCCTCTGTGCAAGGCTCTCTTGTAAAATACTAATGGAGACCATTAAATGCTTGTGACATGTGCAATTAAATAAAAGAGTCTATTTTTAGTGGCCAAAAAGGCAACTTCCACAATAAACTAAGCTAGGACCATGGATGTGTTGACCACCCCCCCTAGACGCAAGGAAATGAGATTTATGTGGCTCTAACACAAATACGACATGCAAAATGGAGGAGAGGTCTAAACTTGCCATTGTTAACTTACACACCTACTTAAATCAGTTTGACATTTAATTACTTTTCAATTTTCATGTGTATGTTCAGTATATACTGAGTCTACATCAAGTCAAATAACTTGCGTAAACAATGGCTCCTACAGTGTTCAACTGTATATGCATGACAATTATTTAACGCATAGGGTTTTCTGACCATGTTGACATTTTGCCTGTGCAAACCAAAACCGAAGAGAACTCCCCCACGTCTCACATGGCCTTGAATATTTTCGTTTAGCTTTTCTGTGACTAATCTAAGCTTTTGTCTGCTCAGGTGTTTGGTCCTGTGCCTTGAGATATTCACCTGCGTATTAGTGTGAAGATTTATGGACTAATAACATTCCTGCCCTATAAATCGCATACCACACATAACAGTTAACTGGAACCAGCTCCTCAACTGTCAATATTCTGGTGACAAATAACAAAGGGAACAAATCTGTGCTGTGCTTTACTGTTAGCCTCTTACACATACAGTACATTGAAATCAACTAATTAAATTGTAAATTAAATAACAACAATGAACAATTTTACATTTAAATTGCTTTTACATTCATTTGTAGTATGAGGACAGATTGTGTTCTCATGTTAAAG
Organism: Alosa alosa; assembly: GCF_017589495.1. Classification (NCBI taxonomy): domain Eukaryota; kingdom Metazoa; phylum Chordata; class Actinopteri; order Clupeiformes; family Clupeidae; genus Alosa; species Alosa alosa. Next base: position 19,581,053 of record NC_063199.1, read on the forward strand.
GATCCTCTGGCTTTTTCTTCATATTAATAAATTGATGTGCTACTTATTTACAGTACAATACCATGGAATGCATATCATTTTTACTAAGGAACATACATTTGGAAGGAAAATAGTTGAATCGCAGCCAATGGGAATGAAGGTGTATGAATGTCTTTTTGATCTTCATAGGGGAAAAAAATTAGATTTAAATTCAAAACAGTAATCTTTACTTGTTATTCTAAAATTTGACAGTTGTCAAAGTTTGGCAATTGTCTGAAAAACAAAAAGAAAAAATGTGCACACTGGAACAAATGTAACTCTTCATCTGGTAAAGATTATGGAGAACCTTTGTCATAAAAGCCCAGCCAAGACCACAGGATAACCCTCCGGCAGGGGCCGATGACATAATCATTTTGGGGGCCTCAGAAACAAGTGTTTGCTCATGCTCCTTGGCAGTCCAAGACAAAGAGGTTTTCTCTGACAGAGCCCGACATGTTTACCTCATCTGAGCAATTGAAATTCCTTGGTGAGCCTTTCAAGTTGCTCTGAGGGTTTCTAACTGGATGTTCCTGCTATTGTATACCATCATATACACCAAACAGCATAGCTTTTGTCCCTGACAGTTCTTGCCCCTTCCATGAGAGCACCACAGGAGGATCATGGGGAAAGACATCTCTCTCTACTGTCTGTTAATCACAATGAAGCCCAGAGAGAGCAGATGGCCTTCTGGAGTTTGGAATTTGTTTAAGACTTTAATTCAAACCATCTGATTGGAGATAAGGTCTTTAGGGGGGTCAGTGGTACCAGAGCGGTCCTCTCTGTTGCACGACTCACATCAAAGGTGCTTCAAGTCAGCAGGCTGCTAGTAATGGATTTGTGGAGAAGAAACAGCTGGATTGTGTGGAATCCAAACATGGAGTTCTGAAGAGTTTGCTGGATCTTCTCACTGTGGCAGCGGCCACCAGACCTAAATCTACGCGCGGACTCATCAGAGCTGGCGTCCGAGCAGACGGAGGCCACCATCAACAGGAAAAGAAGAAAGAATGCAGGATGACCTTCAGTCCAGGGGGTCCGACATGCCTGGGAAACCACCACGAGCCTGGACGTCTTCCTTCACAGACACCGTTACTGTACACCGCCCTGTCTTTTCCAATTGGGGTGTCCTTGAATTTATGGCACAAGCCCAAATCCCATTTTTAGTGGAATATTTCTCCCTATCAGTAAACAGCAATGGCAGAAATATTACAGCAACAAAGAGGAGAGAGTCATATGTTACTGTCTAATTCAGGAAATGATACTGAGCAAGGAAGACAGAGAGAGTGAGAGTGAGAGAGAAAGAGGAGAGAGAGAAAAAAAACAACCTCAGCAGGAAGAGTGGAGTGGCATTATATTCTCCTGGCTCTGTAAGTTTTGGAGCGGGTCCACTGTGAGCTGAAGGAAGATCAGTCATGACGACAGGCCCCCCACCGTGTTTTAGAGAGTGTGTGGTGAGATACTGCAGTAATCCGCTCCACAATCACACACTTTTGCCACTCGGCAGGGCCAACACAGAGACACTCATTGCAGCAACATCGTCTCCACACCCCCTAACCCCCCATATCTCTCCCACTCACACACCTCCACAAGTACAGTAAAACTGGGACATGTATCAGACTCATGGGTCCCACTGAGGATCCCCCTCTCCGCCTGACTATCTCTCTAAGGCACCACACAGTCGCTTCTCTACCACACTTTGAAAACAACATGCAGCAATCCAGGAAAGCACTAAATAGGTTCGATTTCATATCGCACACTGAGGAATTCTAACAATTAGGAGCAAATGTATCACAAAAGTGTTCCAAATGTATGATCAAGCACAAGTTCATCATGTTTATAGCCCTGTTATGCTTTAAAAAGGATTTCAATTTACTTTGAAGATGAGAAAATAGTGATTGTTTTTATATTTTTTTCATCTTTACTTCTTCCTCATAAAGCTTTGGATTCAACTGTAATACCAGTCAGAAAAGAGGAGGCACCAATCCTGTTATGTGTTCAGAGGGCACATCCTTTCATACAGCTGTCTCACAATGATAGCAGAAGGTCAAGGTCGAATGCCAAATGTAAAACCTGGTCATGTTTTATCCCCTTTCTACAAGTATATGTCTGACATACACAATCCCTATACTGCAACCAGTCTTCAAAAACAAGTGCTGAAACTTGTATCTAGTTTACCAGTGCTTCTGGGTGGGAGTGAGGATGCAGGAATGCTCATATTCCAGAGGGAGTCTGTTCAGTGATCAAAGTTGTTGTTTTCTTTGAATCTCTTTCTATCTCTCTCTCTTTCTGTCCCTCTCTTTCTCTACCAAAAAAGAGTGCAATGTTTATTTGTAGCGAGGGCATAATTTGCACTGAAAAAGATGACTGCATGGCAGAGTGGTGTGTGTTGAAACTCAAACTAGCATTGCCATACTGTAATATTCCCAACCAGGTCCTGTGCAGGGTTAACAAGATAAGACAACTGTGCACAGGATTAGAGTGTATTATGTTAATTAATATGACAGTATTATAAGTGATTACTGCGTCATGTAGTAGGCTTTGCTGGAAATGTTTAATTCTCTTATGGTCATTTGAGGACATTTGCTTGATTAATAGGTCTAATTGCAATAGACCCATCTTCAGCATCTACTCGCGTTTCACTGTGGTTTTTATTGAATTGATTTTTTGGACCCAACGCAAGCAGTCCAAGACGAGGCCAAAGACGCACATCAGATTCCATCTTCCGTCATGCAGAAGGTGATAGCCTAGTAACAGGGGAAGAGGAAGCGGCTGTTTGGCTGGAGGGGGTGACAGACTGCGGAGGTGTTGGTTCTGCTGTGTGCGGGGGCTTAACGGGCTTCCGTGGCTTGCCCGGAGGGGCCCCCCGATGCCACAAGGCCACAGAGAGAGATGAGCAGGCAGGCGAGCGCAGGGTGACATCACCACCGGGCAGATCAGCTAGCCACAGCAACCCACATGTCACCGCGGCCAGGGCCCCCCAAACTAAGCCACGGAGGCAGCCTGGTGTCAGAGGAGAGCTGGAGATTATGTCCCGACAGAGGCGAGCTGAGCTGGCCTGAAACACCTCCCGCAGCACCACCACGCTGGAACGCCTCCATCTGGGGACCGGAATCAACTGAATCAGTTCCAACCAGGCAACAGAGACTGCAGCAGAGCACAGCCAACCACGTCATCTTTAGAGAAGAGAGTGAGAAGCTGTTTTGAATTAAGCCAAAGCTGGCATTTCGATTACTTTTTTTCTTTACTACATTGTTAATGTTATCACTCACTGCATAGAAAAAGGCAAATTTCTTGCGTACCCACGTTTAAACTGGGAAATGTATTCAACAATATGGTTGCACATAGATGAGATGTCTAGTTTAATGCCACATGCAAACATTTCAGTCTATGTCCCACACTTCATTATGGATATATTGCAACAACTGTCAATAGTTTAGCATCATTGCAAAATAAGAAATACAAACCCAAAATAACTATTTCTATATGGCATCAGTGCCCCCTCACCACAGAAACAGGATCATTTTATGACTGTTATCAGGGCTCTGCAGCTGTGTGGCCCAGACCCTGTTGGGTGGCAGTGCTGTGGGCCCACTAAACAGCCTTGGGCATGGCTGTCTCACAGGCACATTGGCCCACTCGCAACTTCTGCCAGTGTCAGATTCACATAACACTTTTCAAACTGTGAATTCTGACGACTCTTTGACATGACAAATCTTTTTCGGAGTGTCTATTTACACCCCTGGTACGAATAGCCTTGGCCACACAGCTGAGCTATTCACACCCTGTGTGACATAACAACAAAAAGATGTTGCTCACGAACACAAAAAACATGGCAGACATTCGTTTTTTCGTCAGCAGAAAGGTTACGGCACTAATATCTGTTTAGATTAAGTTTTAGATTGAAAAGTTGTGTTTTATTTTCATAATCTTGGTTCAGTGAACACATACAACCGTCAGTTTGTTAGTTCAAAGAAATTTCGTGAATATGACGTTCAGGCCTATAAACTATAAGTTTACCTGCAAACACAATATTCTTGTGGAAGAAGAAAGTGCAGTGGTCACAGACATGGGTTAGCATGTAGGAGACCGGGATTCGATTCCCGTGTGATGCGTTTTGGCAGAGTGAGTGTGCATGTGTACCAACATCTCTGGAGAGAAGGCGCGCAATTTGAACAAGAAATCGGTTCTCAAACGGACGTTTTGATTGCAACAATTAGCTAGTTCATGCACCAGGGTGTAAATAGCATACAGTACTATATACACCAGGGTACGAATAGCATCCACTTCTAACTATACATTGATGCAAACAGCATACCTTATTCAGAGTGTCTATTACACAGCTGAGCTATTCACACCCTGTTGTTATTGTAACAACAAAAAAACATGTTGCTTGTTTTTTTTATTATTATTACATTGTGTGATCAATATGCCAGAATAAATGCACAGGGGTGAAAATAGCATACACTGATATTTGTACCAGACGGGGTATTAATAGAACACATTGCTGTGTGCACCGGGGTACGAATAGAATTTACTTCTGATTGCACCAGGGTACAATTAGCATACACTGCTAATTGTACCAGGGGTACAAATAGCCTTACCCTATAGTTTTCAGTAGGATGTAGCTTTTCAATGAGACCATGGAAAGGAATGAAAATCGGCTAATTATATTTCACAAGATATGTTACAGTGGTTTGTATTACTACTCTATAGTTAAGGAAGAAGCCAAGCAAACTGTTTCCTTGCATAAGCAGGTGGTAAAGGGTAAAAGGAGCATGCGGTTCAACTGGATCTGTCAGCGATAAAACAAGCCCATACCTCAACAGTCAGTCAGGTGTTTTCTTGTCTTGACTGAACTCAAAAACATTCTCTCTGTTTCTTTTTCTCTCTCTTGTTTCCCCATCTCTCTAATGTTGCTAGTCCAGGCACACAACCCTACATTTCCATTTTTGGACTGGGCCTGTGCATTTCTGGAGATTATGATCTTTACAGTCTTCTTTTAAATGGAGAATTCATTGCATACAGCTGTCAAAGTCCTTTTAAATAGCCAACATTCTAAGCCTGTGAACTCCCTTTGGGCAAAGCAAGGCCAGGACTTTTTAAACCCAAAGAAAACAGGTGTTCAAGTCTATAAATGCATTGACATGAATATTGAAAAATTGCTCAATCATTGGAGGTAACTCCACACAAATGGAATGAAAGATACTGTGTCACGCCTCACTTTATAAGTGAAACTGGCCCTTTTTTCCCCACAAGATTGCTTTCAGTTTTTCACAAGACTAGATGTACCACAGAGCGGTACAAAATATGACCGCCGCCCAGTCCAGCACATGTTTTCCACAAAAATAAGTCACGCTGAAAGGCATATGTGATTCTAACTGTCTCACTGAATTGCATTATGCACACTCAATTCTCACTGGTATCTGCTAGACAACAAGTACCAAAACATGATTAGTTCATAGATTTCAGATGTAATATACATTTTATACAACCCCACCCCCATCTTGCCTGTTCATAATTCTGAGAAATTCTTGAATTGTGTGCATGTGTGCGTGTACATGTTTATGTTTATGTGTGTGTGGGTGTGTGTGTGTGCATGCATGTGCATGTGCTTGTGTGTTTGCCTGTTTATGTGCCTGTGTGTGTGCATGTGCATGCATGCGTATATATGTCTACTGTGTGAGTATGTGTCATACGTAGGATTACTGTGAATGTATGTGTGTGTGTGTGTGTGTGTATCTGTTTGTGCACATGTGTGCACATGAAATGGGTTAACATGACCCCTGGAGGCAAACATAAGGAAAAAAATGGTCCTAGGCCCTACAGTTCTCAAGATATTCACAGAGAACTGTGTCTGCCCTACCCTCCTTCCGGGGGGTCCAGTCCAGCGGGGGGGCTACAGATCAAAACGAAAAATGACGGTTCCATGCTATCCATGTGGGGGTACAGTACATGCCCACCAAGTTTTGTGTACCCGGTCTTTCAGTGTCGGGAATCCTTGTTGGTGTAATGGGTCACTAAATGTACACATAAATAATTTTATTGTAAGGCCCCCCATGAACGAAAGTCCACAAAACTTGGCATGCATTCGGAGGGTGTCATAATGATCCTACACTTTTAATTTCGTGCAGTTTTGACCTTGTCAGCCAGAGATATTGTGATGAAAACACCTAATTTTTTGCTTTTTCATTTTTTAACTAGGTGGTGCTATACATGAAATAAGTGGTAATGGGATGGGTTGACATGCCCCCTTAAGACCAACATACAAAAAAGGTGGACCTCCTAGGCCCCACGGTTTCGAGATATTCACAGAAAACTGTCTCCGCCACGGGGGCTACAGATCAAAACCAAACGATGGTTCCATGCTATCCATGTGGGGTTACATAAATGTATTTATTGTGTGGCCCCCATGAACTTTCAATGTGCATTCAGAGGGGGTGTCATAAATGATCCTACACTTCCAATTTCGTGCAGTTTTGACTATGTTAGGTCACAGATACCTGAGATTACAACACCTCATTTTTTACTTTTTGTGTTTAACTAGGTGGCGCTTATACATGAAATGAGTGGTTATGCAATGGGTTGACATGGCCCCTTGAGATCAACATACAAAAAAATGGTCCTCCTCCTAAACCCCACGGTTCTCGAGATATTCACAGAAAACTGTGTCTGGCTACAGATCAAAAACAAAAAAAGGAGGTTCCATGCTATCCACCCCGGGTCTTTCAATGTCCGGGGAATCATTGGACGGAAATTTAAAAAGAAAAAAAAGACAACAAAAAAAAAATCTGACTAAACCTATATGACCGCTGCTTTGGCTGCGGGCGGTCATAATAAGGCAATATCAAGGGTAGAGGCCACTCTTAAGGAGCCATATTCCACCTCAATGTTAACGGAATGGTTTGATGTAAACAACCTAGTCTATTTCTGGATGATACACCTACCAAACAAACATACTGTAGCAACAAAATGGGATGGTGAAGATATAGGCATTATTGCATTTTACATTATTATGATGACCGCCGCAGCGAAGCGGCGGTCATATAGGTTTAGTCAGATTTTTTTTTTTTTTTTTTTTTTTTTTTTTTTTCGCATGCCCAAATTTCCGCCAATGATTCCCGGACACTGAAAGACCGGGGTACATGAAACTTGGTGGGCATGTAACCCCACATGGATAGCATGGAACCATCGTTTTTCGTTTTGATCTGTAGCCCCCTGCTGGACTGGACCCAAAGGAGGGTAGGGCAGACACAGTTTTCTGTGAATATCTCGAAAACCGTAGGGTTTAGGAGGACCATTTTTTTTTATATGTTGATCTCTCAAGGCCATGTCAACCCATTCCATAACCACTCATTTCATGTATAGCGCCACCTAGTTAAACACAAAAAAGTAAAAAATGAGGTGTTGTAATTGAAGGTATCTGTGACCCAACATAGTCAAAACTGCACGAAATTGAAGTGTAGGATCATTATGACACCCTCTGTATGCACGCCAAGTTTTGTGGAATTCCGTTCATGGGGGGCTACACAATGAATTAATTTATGTTACTATACACCAACTGGCCTGTAGGTGGCGGAGACAGTTTTCTGTGAATATCTCGAGAACCGTAGGGCCTAGGAGGTCCACCTTTTTTATGTATGTTGGTCTTAAGGGGCATGTCAACCCATCCCATTACCACTTATTTCATGTATAGCGCCACCTAGTTAAAAAAATTAAAAGCAAAAAATTAGGTGTTTTCATCACAATATCTTTGGCTGACAAGGTCAAAACTGCACGAAATTAAAAGTGCAGGATCATTATGACACCCTCCTCGAATGCATGCCAAGTTTTGTGTACTTTCGTTCATGGGGGCCTTACAATAAAATAATTTATGTGTACATTTAGTGGCGTACACCAACAAGGATTCGGGACACTGAAAGACCGGGTACACAAAACTTGGTGGACATGTACTCCCACATGGATAGCATGGAACCGCCATTCTTCGTTTTGATCTGTAGCCCCCCCCCCCCCCCCCCCTGGATTGGACCCCCGAAAGGAGGGTGGGGCAGACACAGTTCTCTGTGAATATCTTGAGAACTGTAGGAAGGATGACCATTTTTTCCGTATGTTTGCCTCCAGGGTCATGTTAACCCATTCCATGTGCACACATGTGCATAAACAGATACACACGCACACACATACATTTACAGTAATCATAATGTATGACACATACTCACACAGTAGACATATGTACATGCATGCACATGCACAAACACACATACGCAGGCAAACACACAAGCACGCACATACACACACACACACACACACACACCCACACACATAAACATAAATTTGTACACGCACACATGCACACAATTCAAGAATTTTTCCCGTCATCTACTCCCTGAATTTTTGGTCATTGATACCGGGACACCTAAACCACCAGGTACATGAAATTTGGTGGGTATGTAGCCCCACTAGACTTTTACGAAAAAATTTCATTTCGTCCCATTGAGGGGACCACAAACAACAACCCCGTGCTGGGCCCCTGAACCGCGAAAAAAAACAGTTTTTCCTAAATAACTACCTGAACCGTGGCACTGAGGATGAAGAATCTTTTATGGTATGTTGGTCTCAAGGGCCCACATCAACCTGGCATTCATTTGTGATTTGCACCCCCCCCCCGGTAAAAAAAGAAAATGCAATATTATTCTGCTTTAGCACACATATACACATGCACACACACAGGCACCCACATACTATCGGTATTAGAACGGCCGATACATAATTACAAATTCAGTAGGATTAAAAGAAAGCCAAAATAAATATTCATCAACATCATCATGGCTGCATTTTCAGTATTGGCGAGAAGTAGTCGTTTGTCCACTAGATGGCGCATCGTTGCAGTGAGACGTAATTTTGTTGGAAGTTAAAAGTGGGTTGGAAAAAACAATGGACGCTTCATACAAGGACTGTTATTGACCGCATGAACATCTAATAAGGATAGGGCCGATGTTCACATGAAGGGTAATTCCCATTTCTTCTTGAAGCCGAAATAAATCTGAGGATGTTTATCGGACATGCTTGGTTTTTACTGCAGGTACGTTAATCTTTTAATATCAATAAGGACCTAGGTAATGTTACCGTTAGCGTTGGCTGAGTGATGGAGGCATTTGATTTATTGCATTTGTAGAAAACTATAAATGCGGTTATACCAAGCAAATGTATAGCAGCACTGTTTGTATCTTTCGACTGTCATTTATTGCACGTGCTACAAAATCATTCTGTGCAATGGAAGATTTACCAACGTTACACCGATCTGATACAGTTTTGCCTATACTGTACATGCGTGAGACTGAGACGCCTGTTTATTTTGTTTTAAGTGCGTGCAGGGTGTGAGAGGGGAATCGATGTGCTTTGATTACAGCTTGGTAGTTGTAGTCTGTGAAATTAAAAAGCACGTGTGTGTGAAGTATCCAAACAATGACACCTTCATTTCATTATGGCTGCTTTAGCAAAACACCTTAAGCTACTGTGTAGTGGGTCCCATTTAGAAGTGGCTACTTCATTCGCGCTTTCCTTGACTCATGGAGCTGCGTGAATGTTATTACAACTTTTCGCCACGATATGACAGTTTAAGCCCGCTTGATACTGTAAGGCGTAAGCCATTGGTTTCCAAAGGAGATTGTATTTGTGTCGCCAGCATAGCCTATTGACAATTTATGTTGTAAATAGGCCTACCTTATAATCCTACCTGTAGCTTAGGGAAGCTAACAGCTTTCTATTAGGATCTAGTTTGTTAGTTACCGTTTTGTCATAACTCCTGATGCATTTTGCATTTAGAATAGCCAGAAGCGTGTATATCTCAATCGAAAATTAAACAATATCGGGTGCCTATGGACTAGGCTGGGTGAACCCAGCCTGATCTGCCCGCTATTTATTTTTTTTGATTTCTTAAAAGATTGAGCTTGGTCTGATGAAAGCCAGACTAGCAATGGACCTCAGTTAAACAATGCAAGGGAACATGAATCAGCCTATATTTGCACTAACAATAACGGACAAAAGCTCTTCAACTTTGGCCCCGTTAAAATGTGTATGAACAGTCTAGCGGCGCATTTCATCAAGGCCCATTTGGACATGTCAGTTATTTGCACCACTGGTTAGATGTAAAACAGCATTTTGTTTCAGACTAGGCTACTGTTACTTAATTTGTGCATTAACAATAACGTTTCAGACTACTGTTACTTAATTTGTGCATTGACATAAAGTATTACATGAACTAAAGATGACTAAAATCTTATGTAGAAGAAGAAACATTCACAAAAAATCCATCCATCCAAAATGACCTTTGTTTTGATAGCTGTTGAAAACGGCATGGAACTGACAGAGATGTTTTTGTTTAAAAATACATAAAAAAAACAAATAAATAAATAAATAAATAACATTATGCTGATACCTTTTGCTTTTCCCAAATACAATGTAGCCTACAGGTGTAAGTGACCTTTTCATCAATCCAGTTGCAATGGATGAACTGTGATGAACTGCCCTACTTGTGATTGTTTAGAGATTTTAAAGGTTTTATAACAATGCTACATCTTCTTTGGCTATTCTACAATCTATTCACCTTTTCAGCAACAGTAGGCTACTTTCTGTGCAGCCGCACACACACACTCAGGCATGCCAAACAAGCAAACACAAAAGTTTCAAGAGTGGGGGATGGAGTAAAATATGGAGACAAATTGAAGTGTGATTTATTTTCGCGGAACAGATGTACAGGACTGAGCGGCGGTCATATTTTGTACCGCTATGCGGTACATCTAGTTAATTTGCGGCATTGCACATTTATTGCAGAACTGAGCTCAGATGCTATCATTTATGTATCGGTCCAGATGTTTTTATCCATCCAGTGAGAATTGTTATTTGCTTGTTTCCAAATATGCCTTTAGAATAAATTATTAGAAACTGAACCTTACTATATCGTAATCAGTATTTGGCTGGGCCATCTTTTCTCATTTCTAGGAGACGAGCAGGCAAGATTTAGGAACCTGAGAGATAATGTTTATTTACATTTTGATTTATGGTTTCAACTGTAAAGGTTAGATATGTTACAATATATGTTATAATCTGATCTGATATGGATGGCAAGCCTAAACAGTATAACAGAAAGGCCAACGGGGAGCCATCTTTGTCCACTGAAGCTGGATTGGAGTTATTTCTGAAACATAATGAAATTCATCTCCCTTGGTATCCTCTAATTGCTCTGCTCATAACACTGTCCCACTTAGGGCCCTCTGAATATGTGAACAGCAGAAGTGGGCAATAGCCCAGTGGCCTGCACTGGCAGAACTCAGCAACTGAATCTGGAAAATAAGAGAAAAAAATGTTTCTACACACCCTACCCCTCTCTCACGAAACCTGCTTAATTTCCATAGAAAAACTCACAAATAGTCCCTCACTCGGGAGACTTCCTGTCTCCGATAACAACGTTCCAGGAACTGGAGAGTTTGGTGGGGAAGGATAACACAATAAACTGTACATTTACACATTTTGGTGTGACACATAAGGCGCAGAGTGAGGGAGGGAGGGAGGGGTGGGTGGATGTTTGTGGAGGAGCATCCCTGATGTCTCAGCATGTGGTCAACTGAGCGAGGCAGAAAACTTGCAGCAAGTTGGAGGAAGTGGCTACGCAACGGAGGGGGAGACTATGCTTTTCATTAACCAGCATCAGTAACACATGCTAGCAAGGAGGCCTTCTCGGTGAAGGCGCAACTTTAGTCACACGCACTCATTCATTTCACCAATGCGGCCCACATCTTGAGACAATTTCAGAGATGGCATATTGACTACTGTGGTCACGCAGAGTCAGCCAATGTAAAAAGAGGGGGTTTGTTTCATGCCCTCCTGCTGGGCTTATACTTTCGACGAGGTTCATGTCTGCGATCCCAGCTGAGGGCGAGGTGCAACCTAGCTAATCTGCTTGGGTGTCAATGATTTGGTGTGGAAAAGCTATTTCTCAGCCCTTAGTGCAATCATTGTGTTTTGTAATCCTCTTTAACCCCTTTGAAAATAACACCACACCTCTCCGATAGCAAGTCGAACGCTTAGAGTCGGTTCAGACACGCTAAGCTCTCTGTGCCTCGATCCCACCTGATTGTCACATGCAAAGTGATCAGAATGAAACATGCCCCTGTTATCTTCGAGAATTTGGTTATTTCAAGTCAATTAAATCCATAAGAGGCTTGGGAATAGATGGCTGACAGGTTAACCATTTGGATTTCATGGTCAGTGAATGGCATGGGGGGGATTAGATATTTAGGTTAATGTGTCAGTTTTAAAAACTGGTCTTATTTCTGTGTTTCATGGTTTGTTTCATAAACAAACTGTCCTGAACAGCTCACTGACTTGGATTCAACTTCTGTAGTGAAAGTATGCTGAAACATTTTGTGATATAGCCATTGCTTGGCAAGATAATGCTCTGTTGTTTCTGTCGATTGAGACAGGGAAAGGAAACTCCAATTTCTGCATGGTGGCTGAATCAGTTCCACTGATCTTCCCAAAAGGCCTGAATCTACCACAGCCAAGGCCAACTGCCTACATGCAAAATGTCCACAAAATCACCCTGTCAACATCTCCCAATATCACACCACTAGTTGTTTGCCCAACAGACTGATGTCTGTTGCTGAAGTGACCCGCTCTAAGTGAAGAGCCACTCATTTTGAAACAAAGAGGGATGGAGGAAGAGAATTACTAGATAGATAGATAGATAGATAGATAGATAGATACTTTATTGATCCCCAAGGGGAAATTCAAGGTCTCAGTAGCATACAGACATCACACACACATTCACTAACAGCATAAAAAAGTAATTAAAAGTATATAATATAAAAAACACAACTAAGCAATAAGGACAGTATAAAATAAAGAATATACCAAAATACAAATTATACTAAATAACACTTAATCTAAATAAATTCTAAAAACAGTATCCACATAGTGGGTGATTAATCAAGAGGCGCTTGCAATGACTGAGGCAAGGACTGAGCCTGTGATTCTCTGTGCATAGTAAGGTAAGGTGCTCTGTGTGAGTGAGTGTCATGGTGATGGTGAAAATGAGTAAGTCCAACAGTGCAACAGTGCAAGAATAAAGTCTAGAGACCAGCATAAAATAAATATGGACATATCAGAGTAGGCAAGGTAATAAAAAAAAACTATAGAAAAAAAACTATATAAAAAATATAATAATATTATATATATTATATATATATATATATATATATATATATATATATATATATATATATATATATATATATATATATATATATTAAGAAAAGGTATAAGTGTGGCCACAATCCGGCTGTGGCATGGAGGGAGGAGTTTAATGGTCCTGGGGACAAATGACTTCCTCAGTCTGTCTGTTGTGCAAGGCAGTGAGCGAAGTCTCCAGCTGATCAGGCTCTTCTGCTTTACAATAGTGCTGTGGAGTGGATGCCACTTATTGTCAAAGATGTTGATTCAGTTTGTTCAGGGTCCTTTTGTCAGATATTGAAGTGATGCACTCCAGTTCAGCTCCCACTACAGAGCCAGCTTTCCTTACCAGCCTGTCAAGTCGCCCAGCATCCTTCTTTTTTGCTTCTTTGTTAGATGAAGAAAAATTATCAGTTGAATGCAGTGAATTGAAATGTTGATGACAACCAGGGTCATTTTAAATGCAAGGAGTGTTTGTGAGCTAAACTGTTATATTGGTAAAGTAGTAACTGTTATAGTAAGCCAGCCTGGAGCCATAGGAGAAACTATATCCTGAATCTGTACATCCCCCTCCTTGCAGCCAATTTGGTTCCTGGCTTGATATCCAGGGTGTAAGCTCTAGGCCTCTGCTATCTCCATCCAGCAGAATCGTAAAGACTGATCTCAAGAATGACCACAAACAGAGCCTACATCAAAGCTTTGGCCATGTTTCATTATTATGTTTGTAACGTTTCTCTTTGGGATTTAAATCGTTTAATCTATTCCCTATTCTGACACTCGATGACAAGAATAGTAAGGTGGCAATTACTGCTGACCCTTGATGTCAGGCAGGTGCTCCAACTGATGATGCAGTGTCTGCAAGTACCACTTAGTGTGTTCTGGTTGACATGTGTAGAACAGTGTGTTCAGCATGTTCATATGCTATTTTTAATAAAGACACATTTGCATGATTTGACATGTCAAACATAGTATTGGATAATTATCTATAATTAAAGCTGAGAGGGGCCATGTGGCAGAATCCATTCTCAAAATATATGTTCTTTTTTGGGGTTTGCTCATAAATAAATTCATCCGAAACCATGCTGTGCTTATCATAATGGATATAATATGTAATAAATATGGTAATAAGCTCTGACCACTGGTTTGAAAATCAATGCTACTGTGCCACTTTGTCCTATATTATAGCCTCAGACACTGGTCTGAACCGAAAACATATATCTAACTAACATATTTCAAATACCTCAAGCTGATTATCTCGGCCAGATGGAGCGCTTTGTCCTGGTTCCTTAGATGTCAGCATTCTTGCTCTTATCAAAAAATGTGCTTACTTGCAAGAAGTTATTAAAGGCAAAAATCAATAGGGGGAATGGATTAACGGAGGCAACGATCTATTATCTGCGTCGGGTAAACGTTAATCCGCACATGAAAGTGCTTGGTGTCTCGCCTAACACAGTGTGACAGCCGCATAATGGGGTTCCCCCCAGAGCGTCATCGCCTAAAACTTACAAGCCAATGTCATCTTTTGTCGGCTCCCGATCCGCTCCCATTCTCCGTACATGGCTGAAATTTCAGGCTAGGCCACGGGGATTTGGGAGCAAAGCTGGTCTCTCGGCCCTGGAACAATGCCATGCGCCTGTCTTGAAAGGCCAAGGCTGGGCTGGCAGCTCGCCACGTCACTTCCCTGAGCCTCTCTCCTGCCTCTCGGCATCACATAATGAAGCGAGCAGGATTGGCGTGCCCAACATATGCCCGAGAAATAAAGACTTGGAGGAGGAGGAGGGCGAGAAGCGAAAGAGAACCTTGAATCCAGTTTTAATCAGAGCCATTTTCGGCTTGAGGATATACAGTATACTTTTGATCTCACTCTGTGTGTGTTCAGGAAGAGGGTCAATTACCCACGGAGGCTAAATATACGTGCAAACGATAATTCCCCCTCCATTGTTCGGCGGGTAGAGGTCTGCTGCCAAGTCTATGATAAGACAAAAATAGCAAAATAAGTGAAATCAGACAACCTTGCAAGTCGCCGTCTGGTACAGGACCAGCTCAAAATAGTTTGTCTATGTCAACCTCAACTTCAGGCCAACAAACACACTAACACACTGTATTTTGCTTACGTTTCGTCTGAGATGTCACCAATACTAGACTATATATCTCAGCAGTGGCACTCAACCACCATTCAATCTATTCATATTGAATAAACCATTCCGCTTTATTTTTATGTATTAGAGCCATAAGTGGACTTCTCCATTCATTTCCCCTCCTGTCGGTGAGCATAGACTTTATTGTGTAAAGTATTAAGATTCAGAGAATATGGCGTAATGGAAAGTCCGCTAATACCATTACAGTAAGAATAGCTGTGGCTTCGGCTCCAGGTCGGTGGGGCCCTTGGCTCAGCACGAGAGTGGCTTCTGTTTATTATCAATCTCAGCCTGCCAGACTGTAAGAACAAACCCATCCAGCGTCATTAATCTCTCTTCGTGTAACACTCTTTGTTTATGTTTTTTTACAGCTCTCCTAATGAACTGTACAGCCCATCTCGCCATCCAACTCAGCCCGGTCTGCGGTTTGTCTGCAACACTCCATATAGATTTGGATTAACACGTTTGCTCAGGGAATCATCGTGTGTATACAGTGTTTAATTAGTTGACTAAATTCTTTCCAGACTAGAGCACGATTTGCTGATTGCAGGGATAACGGATAAGTATCTGTGGTCTAACAGATTGATTGATTCCTGAGTCTGTATGTCTGCCTGCAATGCATGCACTTTCTTAAAGGTGTATTTTAACACAGTAGCATAACAACACCTCCATTTTCATTCACAGTGCAGAATTACTCAAACTGATCAACTGATTATTGGAAGGTGGGGTGGCTAGAGGCTTTGCCTCCACCAGTGGGTAGATGTGTTACATTGTCTGTACACAAGTTAAAGAGTTTTTTATTTACATTTAGCAGACACTTTTATCCAAAGCGACTTACATACGTAAATAATATTACAAGGGCCATTCTCCCCTTTTTATATGCATAAGATTCCAGTTTGAACTGATAGACTGTCTGACCACTACCAAACCTTACTATAGATCAGGCTTGCAAGACATGCTGAATATATCCAAGGCTTGTTTGATATAACTTACAACACAAATGTTTGGCTGCTGTTGAATGTACAGACAACTTAACAGATTCTGCTCCTTGTCTTGGCCCACTGCTCTCTCTTTCTGTTTTTGTCTCCCTTTCAGTCTCATATCTAAGAATAGTGTCCATGTATGTCTGTTCAGTATATGAATTGTGTCAGTGGAGGGGGGTGAAAGACAGAAAAAGAAAGAGAGAGGGAGAGAACTCCCCATGATGATAACACATAGGTCATATGTGGCTCTGTCACGGCAGCTTGAGGTTGGATGGCTAAATCCCTGTTTATAATAGGATTGCCTCTCCTTCAGTCACTCCATTCAGCGCTCACAGCAACTGGGTCTCATTCATTCCCTAGAAACAAGCATGGAGGCCGGCCAGAAGAGTCACGGTACACAGAACCGCCCGCTGAGTCGGGGGGAAAAAATACCGTCAGATGCATGAGCAAATGTGACCTTCCTTCGCTCCGCACCAGACGCTATCATCACTCTCGATAATTCATGTTGCTGAGACACTGTGGGGTAAACCCAGCAGTATTGCACAGAGAGATGGAGGAGAGAGAGAGAGAGAGAGAGTAGAATGCAGAGAAAAAAGAACTGATTCATGGAAACTTTTGCATTCCACTGATCCCCCTGAATGTGATTGCCTCTCCCATCATTTCCTGTGTTTTAGTACCATGAGATTGGGAAAAGTTGAGCTCTCGCATGGAACTTTGTTGCCCCGGTGGAGATCAAACAGCCTGATTTTAGCTTGCAAGAAACGCTTCTAGCCACCTTCCAATTACATTGCTAGTTCTCTTTCCAAAAGCGAGTTTGCAACAAGGATCTTACAATAGTGCACTTTTTTTCCACGCTTTAACAGGAAAACAAAGCAGGCCCTTTTTGGAGTCAGTCCCGTGTGGGGGGGATGTGACTGGAGATGGGAACCACAGGGCCAAGAGCAGACGTGCTTGATCTCTGTGACCCTGCCATTTGAACAGCGCCTCGCAAACTGCCACTGAACCTCCAGCACTCTGAGTTCAAAATCTGGCAAAGTGCTGGGGTGTGGAATGCATGCATAAAGCACTTTGATACCGTATCATGTGTCCAGGAAATTAAAATCAGGGGTTGTGCAGGAAAGAGGGGACGGGCCGAATCAATGCCTCCGACCCAACTAACAGTGCACAGCACAAATATTCCCATAATTTAATTTTAATCCCGCAGCAGCTGCTCCGAGCCATAGATTAGGCCCATGAAAGGACAGAGGTTGGGAAAACAATGCAGGTCTTTGTCACAGGCAGACGCATGCGGAAGCGCTGTCACTGGAAGGGAACAAAAGAACATGACAGCGCTGTGGTCCCTCATGAAGATGTGCTGAGGCAGATTATGTGTTTATTTCTGGGGAAAGAGGGATACACACAGTTTTTGTTGCTGAGATTCAACATTTTGATAATTGATATCATGTTGGCAGTGATCAGGCAAGTTACTTAGGAAATGTATCTTAAATGAAGCTTAAAGGAGAAATCTAGCAATTTTTCATATTTGTTCAGTTTACATGAGGTCACTGTAGCTTTGCACCGCCATCTTTCCGATCGATTAATGCCCACTGTCACCACCCGCACCACTCATTTCCTATGGTTACGGCTGTGCCATGACTAGAGCGAAGGGACAGTCACACAAGCAGATCGTGCAGTACATCTTGGATATATATGTGCTGTTAGCTGTAATAGCATTACTTTTTGGTCTCCTGGTGCAATATTTTTGCGTCCTTTACCCATCTAGCTACGATGTAGCCTAGCCTACTGCTACACCTAAGCCTTCAAGCCGCTATTCCCACTATAGCCTATGGGGAAGGATTTTGTGAATAAAATAGCCTAGGCTGTAGATGACGGGAGAGTAAGATGTGGCAGGGGAGAGCCAGACATTAAAGGACAAAATGAAGTTGGGGGTAATAAATAACGATCACATCCGATAACTGCACTTTTTCCAAGATATCGTTGTCTCTCTTAGTCCAACTCAGTCCAATGGTAATGATAGCGCATAGCTGTGTCTTCAAGCCAACCCAGAGGATTGAACGTTTTACGTTAACGTTAGGCTTTGTATAGGCTGCAGTCTTGAGATCACTGGAAGCAGTCTGAAATCGGGGGAGATCTTGCAGATCAGCAACTCGGTGGACTGTTGACAGCGACAGTTTGTTGCTCCATAAGAATGCAGAGTTCTTCAACGTTACGGTAACATTAATGTTAGTCTGCTCAATCCAGACCCCAGGCAGTTGGCACGGCAGCTCGCAGGTCAGCAACAGCTCGGCGGCTGCAGCAGATCTTTCGCAGAGTAGCCTAGCCTTGGTCCAGCTGTCCCAAGAAATCCCCTCGACCAAGTGCAGCACTGCTCACGGATAGATGGAAGGATATAGGCCCAGCCAGGGGCGCCTGCAGGAATTAATGCTATGGTACGCACACCCACCCACCCCCCCCCCCTTGCAAAAAAAAAAATCACTCGTGAACAATATTTGTCCGTTTTTTGCAATAATACAACGACAATGTCTACAATGACCTATTCATTTGGACAACTTGATACAGCCCTATACAGGCTAAAGTTACCTTTAGTTTTGTTCTAGCGTAACGTGACGTCTGGCTTTAGTGCAGTCTAACGTTCTGACAAGCACACCAATTGCCTACCTTGTTCTTGCCCATCTGGAATAACTCTTAGCTTTGCTGCCTCCATCCTTTCTGTTTTCGTTGTTTTAACTTTATATCCATGATGAGTATTGTTTTAGTGAATTAGTTCAACATTGTGTGCTGATAACCATATATAGATAGCCCAGTAAAAGAAAACAACAAGTAGCCTATTGCGTGTCTGCGTGCGTATTCTCTCTCCTGCTCAAACAAAATGCGTGCACGTTAATTTTGATAACGTGTTCACTAACTTTACGTAATAGAAAATGGTAAATAGCCTAATGGCATGCAGCTAAAGGGATACTGTGCATAGTTGGGAAAGTATGGTAGGCCAATTTGGTGTGAATACACACACACAAGGGACATTTTCTGTTGTTGAGTAGCTTGAACAACTGGGCCCAGCTAGCCATATCAAGCTCCCATGGACTAACAACATCAGCCGACTTGGAAGCGGTAAAAGAGCTAAGAATAACACGAAAACTTTTGAAAATAACGTTAATGAAGAGAAAAAAACATTTAACTAGACAAATCAATAAAAAAATGACATGACATTAAATAAAATGATAAACATTACATAAAAACAAACAAAAACATAATAATAATGAGTTACTTCATATCTGCTTGTTAATATTGGTCGTGCTTTGAAAGCTGAGAAAGAAGAAGAAATCCAAAATAGTTAATTAAATGCCTTCCCTTCAGTCTGCTGTTGATGATAAAATCTAAAAATTCTTGTGGAGGTATTTTATCAGATCTTGGGAAGATTTACAGGCAAGAATCCTCTGACCACTTAATCAAACCTCATTTGTCTGAAGCAGATTGATGAGGCAGTTTGCTCTGTGAGAGCGTGCTACTTTCACTTTGTCACTATGGTGATCCTCAAGCACATGAGGACTGTGTGACCCAGCGACGTGTGCTTTGGCTCCAGAAAATGGCTTAAAATACTTAACACTTAATTTGTTTCACCCCGACAATGTCTCACTTGTTGCCAGGAAAAACGTTAAGTTACCCCTCGGGCTGTTTCACAGGGTGAACGGAGTAGCCAATTCCTCAATCTCTATTGTTTACCCTCTGCCCCCCACCTTGTCATGCATACCGTTGCAATTTCCCCTTTGTTATCCTTCTCTGTGGTACAGTTTCCATAACAATAGGACTGGGAACTTGAGCGTCTAGTTAAAAGTGTTTGATGAGACCTCAACTACTCCTGTTTCAGGAGGACTTTAAACACGGTAAAGAAGTAAAGAAGAGATCAGAGAGTTTGTCCGGCATCTTTACAAAAAATAAGTATGACAGATTGAGTTGACGTGCAGTTAGAATGTAACCAGACTTGTAGATTAGTTTGAAGCATGTTATGGTCTCACGTGTAACCTCTTAATTTATTCTGCCTCTAATTAATGATGTGAAATGTTTGGTGGGTGTGGAGAAGTTTAACTCTGCATTATGCTGAGGGACAGAGGGAGGGGAGAGAGGCACTATGCTGCCAGATGATCCATGCTTTTCCCTGTGATCACTCCCCAGGTGTAACACTGCAGGCATTATAATTTGGGCTCTCAATCGAAATTCCAGGTGAAATTCCCATTCTGGGGAAGCGCCTGAATAAACACTCCCGGGGCAGAACCCTAGACAACGCGAGTGTGGCAGCCCTCAGTAAACAAATAAGCAGGGCTATCATTTCAACCCACCCTGTGCTCTTTAATAAAAACGCCTCAGCCATTAAAATCATATTCATGGGCTCCCACCTGAAATAAATTAGATGGTAGAAAAATTCCAAGCCCGTCCCA
Source organism: Alosa alosa (assembly GCF_017589495.1). Lineage (NCBI taxonomy): Eukaryota > Metazoa > Chordata > Actinopteri > Clupeiformes > Clupeidae > Alosa > Alosa alosa. The sequence continues at coordinate 19,601,849 of NC_063199.1, forward strand.
TAATAATCATTCTCAGTCCCCGACTACCTTGACATCAAACCTGGATTTTACATTCCTGCTGATAGCCATGTGCGTGCCAACTCCAAATTAGATTCTGCCACACGGCCAAAATGTGACGCCCCTGTATTTTACTTGCAGCGTGATTATTCCTTCATGGAGTGCCAGTTTCACTTTGACATACAAAGAATGATTCCTCTGGTGGCTCTGATGGCTTTTGATGAACCCCCGCCAGAGATCATTTGGATTGTCCGGGGCTTTTGTGCTCGTGTATAGGCCCCATCTTCTCTCAAAAGAAAGCAGGCCATAAATTGCATTGTGTGCGACTGATAAAGGCATTACTGCACATCAGGGATGAGCTATGATGACAATGGCTCTAGATGAGCGAAGTGCAAATTTGGGGGAAAACAGACTGCTCTGCTTTGGCTATGGGATGGATATCAGCTCTCACATCAGCAGCGTTCAAATGGTTTCTCTGTGTGGCCTTTCAGGATCTTGTGCAAGATTAGATGCCCTCTCAAAAGTAACAAATACATTACTTTACATTACATATATATGGATATATATATATATATATGTGTGTGTGTGTGTGTGTGTGTGTGTGTGTGTGTGTAACACATATATAATACATATTTTGGACAATGGACAAACCTACTATTCTCTGGAGCAGTACCAGTATTACATGTTTTGAATGGACAAACCGCCTGTCCTAACAGGCCCTACCAGTAATGCATGTTTTGTATGGATGAACATACTGTGTCTGTGACATGACCAGCTGTCAGGGGATTGCACAAAAAGAGCTCAGTGAAAAGGATGGAACCTCTGAGAGCAGGTCACAATGGGACCATTGGAGGCCCCGAGACTCTGAACGCTGTCATTTTGAAGATAAACGGAGATCGCTTTTCAGCCCCTCCCAAGCAATTATTGATATAAAAGCAATGCTTTATTCTCAGCGCAGATAAAAACACATCACACCATGTCATCACACCATTCATCTTGCCTCATCATTGCATAAGAACATCTCACCTACAACACATTCACAGTTCTCACAACCGATCTCTGGGGTTGGACAGGCCTCTAATGCTGGTGACAAGCCTGGATTAGCCCTAAATAATCTCTAAAAAAAATTGCATCTTGTTGGAATCTTTTTCCAAACTGATTCATGCACAAGCCTATCTATCGTTCATATTCTTGAGGAGAGCAGCCCTCTCTTTCAGCAGACGCCTGAGCAGTAGAGGTAGATCACTGCAAGCCCAGATGAGACAACCTCTCCTTATCTGCAGACTATTTGGAGACACAATGAAACAACACATGATTCACGCCCAAACAAACAACCCAGACCTGTATGTTTTAGGCCTGAGCATTTTTTACATGGCTGAAAGTGAAAGTAAAGGAGGATTAGCACAATGCATTTGTAACTGGGGAAAGTGACAATGAATAGGCTAAAGGCAATCATTTCTGATAAGCATTTTGTCATGATTAAAATTGTGGACAATTTTGCTAATCTGAGCCATCTATCCATGAAGGCAACTGAACACATTATCTGTGGTGAATCATAAAATCTGTTTCATGTGCCAATAGCAGATCAACATTTCTTTCATATGCCAATTATCTTCTGCCACCTGACAAATCTTTTCTCACAGTTTCTGACAGACGCCTCAGACAACATGGCCTGTGGCAAAGCATGGTTGATCACACCAATTAGGTTGGTGACAGCAGCTGTGTCTATCCGGGATTTGGGATATTTGAGCCATATGGGGTGACAGAAGAAAGGATGGGAAAAATCACTCTTTCTGTGGACATCTTAATTTTTCAGTCCCCTCCTCTGTGTTGAGTGAGCTGGGTCTGATGCAATGGTAAGTTTTAACTAATTTACACTCACACAACTGTACATTAGTACTTGGCAACAGCATTTGTTTATGAATTGTTCTGTGGCTCCTCTGAAAGTTGTTGATACTTTCTCTGGAATGCGAGAGGGTTGAGCAGTCCTGTATGATTCAGCCCGAGTGCATGGGAGCAGAACTAACGCATTCCAAATCACCTCCTACCACCTCTGTTGCCCCATTTACAGAACCGCCACATCAGAAAACCAGCCCGCGCACACAAAGCCCTCTGTGGAGCCTACCCAGAACCATTTAATCCCCCCACGAAAAAGATCATGAATGAATCCTTTCTCCCATTCTGCCAAGATGAATCACTGAGTAGGAGGCCATATAACGCCAAAAATGCTTCCAACATTTTTAAGAGAAACCACTCTGTTAGAGAGAAAGAGAGAGAGAGAGTTGGAGAGGGAAAGTGAGAAAAAGAGAAGCCACAAACAGGACCACTGTGTCCAGACAATGGGCAGCATCTATCAGAGAGAGGGCTGGGGTTAGAGGGCTCGGGGTCGGCCCGTCTCTGAGGTGTCCAGAGGTGGGGGTACAATGCAGCGGCTGTGTGTTGGAGTGGGCAGTGGAGGTGAGGTGTTAGTTCACCTTTCTCAGCAACTCGCACCCAGGAGCACAGGAACACACACACACACACACACACTTACATTCACTCACTCACACACACACTTACTTTCACACACACACACACACACACACACACACACACACACACACACACACACACACACACACACACACACACACACACACACACACACACACACACCCTTTGTCTAACTAGCTTGAATATCTCAGGTAATAGACATGCAGATGAACATGCTGGGTTGGGGGAACATGCAGATCTCCATGAAAATACCCATACTTTGATCTCATATTGCGTATGAGAGAGGCAGTGGAATGTGTCAGAAGAATGAGAGAGGCAGAAGAATGTGTCATTCCACAGGATGTAAACATACGCCATACCAGAAAAACACATTGCCGTATAAAGACAGGCCATTTCACTCTCTCTTAATACTCAAGTGTATACTTTTATGACTTCTACCATTTGCAGCTTTGTGTTCATTCTACAGAGGCACACTAATATGAATTACTTTGTTTTACATTGGAAATATTAATGAAAATACAGGCTAACATTAAGCACACAGTAGTGGCACCTTACTGTTAGTGGTCCATTAAAAGACACAATACTTTTGACACCATTATTTTGCATGGGCCAGGTCAACTACTTACTAAACACCACAATTCCACAATTATGCTGACCATTGCACCACCAATGCTGTTAGAAAAGCATATTGCCAATACGTTACATTGCTTTTTAGCTAAGAATGCTATCTCGAAATCTTTAAAAAAGTCAAATAAAGTGGTTCACAACATTTGCCTACAATGCAAGAGAATGGAGAAGCAATACAAGATGGTATCCACTGCATTATAAATCTTGCAATTGTTGAACCATCTCCACATTTGAAAAAGTGTAGGCTCACATCAAATGGACTACACCTACAGTAGCATAGGCTGTTTGGCACAAGCGTGTTTTTTCCCATGCTATCCCAACACATGTTCAAATGCACAGACTCAGAGTTGCACCTCACGACCTTCAGTGGCTGCTTGCCCACATTTCAGACCAAAAAGTCAACCTTGAAAAGACATGGTTTCAGCCCATTTTTCAACCTTGCGCTCCTCCTGTGCCACATATGGTTTACTCTCAGAATGCAGGAGCTGCACCTTTGAAACAGTATCGGGGGGGTTCTACAGGAGGGGCAGGTCTCTGTGTCAAGGCAGCCTCGGCGAGCACAACCCATCATTATGTCGGCGTGAGGGATCTGAGGTAGAGAGAGCCGGAGTGGAGACTCTTTCAGACCAGTGATTGATGACAGTTCACCTTGTCAGAGGCAGGGTTATGGTTCACTGCAAATGGACATAAATTATTCCCTTATGCCCCTCGAGTTGAGCTCTCTGACAGTGGAAAGCAGCAGAGTGGCTTTGCTTACTTCTTGTTTTTTGTGAGCTGTTGCTGAGTGAGTGAGTCTTACAATCAGGCTGTGTTATCTCACCATAACGTTGTGGTCTTGGAGCAATAGGATGGAAGTATTTCATTACTGCAGTATTTCGTTCTGTCACTAGGACAACAGTGCCCTCCCTTGTTCACATGGAGCAGAGACAACTCGCTGAGTTTGTGGCAAGGCTAATAGCACCGCTCTGATGGACATAGTGTTGTTTTATTGCAAAGTACTCATTTGACACTGACATACAAAGTGTAACAAATTTGTTGACTTAGATATGAATCATAGGTAGCCTAGCTCACCATCTACCAAGTGTGCCGGTGTATGTGTTGATTCTTGAGGGCTAGAAAACATGTAGGACTACATGGAACTACTCATCCAGAATGTACTTAACTCTTTTCAACAGGCTCTGCATGACTTGGGGGCAAACAGAATTGATCAAATGACTGGGGTTATCAGTTGAGAGCCTTCCCATGTTTTCAGCTCACCTGCATTCCCCCTTCACAATGGACAGTCAGTCTGCAGTAAGAGTAATGTTTTCTCTACCTGATCCAAGCTGACAGACTCAATTTTACTAATGGCTACTTTTTCACATGCTTGGTAACTTCTGCTAAGAGCTAAGCTTCTGCGCAAACATCTCAGAAGAATGGCACATTGTCTTCTCTCTCTCTTAGAGGAGGGAGACAGAGCAGGCATGTTTGGAGCTGTGTCATCAGCAGGGGAGAGCGAGAGATAAAGAGAGAGAGAGAGAGAGGGAGAGAGAGAGGGAGAGAGAGAGAGGCGACATTCTTTGTTTGCCGTGTTGTCCATGTCATCACTTAGGCGTGGGCTCATGATTAACAGTGTGGGAGAGGAGTGCAGCCCCAGCCACAGGCCCCTTGTTAGCTCCATTGCGGCAGAACAAAGACATCATTCTGCTTTAAGGGCTTTAATGCAGTCTAATTATGAGAGGAGAGGAATACAACCAGTTAAACTGTTCAGATTGGGACTCTCAACTGGAGTGTTAACCCATTAAATTTGTGTATGTGTGTGTGTGTGTCTGGAAACACCCTTATTATCGTCTGCCCCCCCACACACACCCCTTCCATGTTCTCTGATATTGGCAGCTCTGCTGGCATACCAGCGCCTGGGTGCATTTCTACACCTCAGCTGACCCGGTTTTACAACATGGACCCTGTCATATTTTTCCAGACAATTAGCGACAGAGAGGTGTTTCTCTGTTTTTCGGTGCGAGCAGATTTTCCATGGAACAGAGCCACCCCCTGTTGAGTTTTTATATGCATTCAGAAGGGCCATCAGTGCTGTTTTCACACACCCTCAATCTCCAAATCTTGAAACAACCAGAACTTTTGTCAAATGTGTTTGTGTTGTGCGCTTTTCTGCCTCGACTGATTGATAGTTTGATATTCTTTCAGCTGAGCATGTCTCTGCACAGGGGAGTAGATATGGCGAGCCAAAAAATAAGGAAAATAATTACGGTATTCACTTAATATTACACATTATACCACCCATGCATGATACCACAAACCACAACTACGTAAACTCAGGTGCTTTAGAAATAATATAATCTTCAAAGAACCACAGAATGAGAATTCCATACTTGTTTATATGTAAAGTAATTTCACATAGCTAGTATGTACAGATGGGTGAGAAATTATAGAGAAAATCAGCATAAAACGTTTTAGTAAGGCGTTGGGCCATCCTCACAAGCCTCCAAAATACACTCGGTGTGCCTTCACACTGATTCTTCAGGTCTTTGGAACTGTCTTGGAGGGATAGAACACCATTATTCCAAAAGCTATTCCCTCATCTGTGGTTTGGTGTATGGTGGAGAGTGCTGTCTAACACATCCATCCAAAAATCTCCCACAAGTGTGCAACTGGGTTGAAATCTGATAGATGCAAAGGATTCGATTCACATAATTTCCTTTCTCATCAAACCAAGTAACCCCCTCGGGCCACATGGATGGGGGAAATGTCATCCTGGAAGAGATCACTCCCATCAGGATAGATATGTTTCATCCGAGGTTGTTTTTACTGTTTTGCTACTTACCCTCTAAGAGGACACCTCATGATGCCAAACCATGTAAATGCCCCCCCACACACACACACACAGATCTCACTGCACCAGATCTCCTGCACCACTGAACTCTACAATGTACATTATTCATCATTGTAGTGAGGGGTTTATGCACTGCAACCCTACCATAATATCCCTCTCTATGTAGTTGTTGATGGACTGCTCTTGCTGACACAGTCTGATCACATCCTGCATCAACATTCTCAGTCACCTGAGGAAGAACTGCTCTTCAGTTTTTTCCATTATATATTACACTAATGCAATCATGGTCATCAAACATCACGCTTATCAAATGCATGCTGTTGACCACATTGCCAAACCTATTTACAGATGTATTTCCTGATGCAGACATTACTTAACCCTGCTGAAAAAAAACAGTCTTCTGGTTTTCTTCCAGCTCTTGCTGGTCTTTGCTGGTGTAGCTGGTTAGACCACCAGGTGGACATGCTGGCGTGACCTTCTGAGGAAGCTGGTCATGCTGGTGTGACCAGTCTGTCGTGTGGGATACAGGTGGTGTAAGATGGTCATGCTGGTGCCCAGCCTGCCAAGCTTCACATTGTTGGTGTAAGATGGTCATGCTGGTTTGCTAGAATGACCAACATAAGCTGGCATGGCCAGTTAAACCAACAATGTAGACCAGCAATACCAGCTAAAACGACCAGCTTGAGGTGGTACAATAAACAAAACCAGCTGAATTACCATCGTAAGCTGGGTAAACCAGCTGGAGTTATGTTTTAGCAAGAGTTTTGCTGGTCTAGCAAGTCAACCATAGGGTGATCAAAGAAGCTGGTGAACCAGCAAACCACCTTAAGCTGGTCAGGCTGTTTTTTTTTTCAGCAGGGCAGTTATTGAAATAATAACCAGTTAGAGAGTCTTTTTGACTGAAGCTACTGCTAGTTCCAATTTGAAAGTCATTGCAATCTTTTTTTTTCTTGCCATTTTGGTGCAAAATAATCAACTGAGCCTGCTCAGAATTCTCCTACACGCCACAGAGCATGATTGGACGTTGATTGTACCAAATGCAATGCTCCAGTGTCCAGTGGAAACATCTCCTTCTTCCACGGCTTCCCTCACCACATAGTGAATATTAACCACCATATAGCTACTCACTATATAGTGCACTGTGTAGTGAATGAGTTGATGTCCTGGATGCAGGCTGTTTCTCATTTTGTCTCTCATTTTCTGTCTCTCATTTATTCACGTTTTTTCTATGCCGTTTGTCTGTACATCATAGTTTACATTCAGGCGATGTTAACACTGCTCTGTGGACTGTCAGTTGACCGCACGTGAGGCATGAATGAATTCTCAGCTTCGGATCCATGTCCAAAATGTACAAAACAGGTCTGCTTCATGCCCCACTTGCTCAAAGACCAATAAATCAGAAAATCTGAATCTGAAGGGTGTCATTCACACCTCCTCCTTTGGGTTTGTGTATCAGAGCGCTTCAGCTATAGCCCTGCTGCTGTTTTCCAGGACACCATTTTTAACCACAGGCTTTTGGTACATTCCTGAGACCAGCCAGGAGAGAGAGAAAAAAGGGGGGAAAAAGAACACCTCCCACATGTCTTCGGCTTGGGTCCAGGGCAGGCAGCCTTGACACCAATCAAGCGCCACAAGGCGTGTGGAGCAAGTCATGGAGACTGAGGAGCGACGCAGGAATGCCCCGCATGTCTCATGCAGCTGTTACTAATGGACACTTTAGACATGTAACGCAATACCAGACTATGACCTTGCTCAGTCTCCCTCCGCCACAGTCAATGGTCGACTCTATCCTTCTGCGCACTCGTGCAGGAGGAACGGGTGCGCCTGTGCGGGCCGTGTGTTTGAGAGAGCCACTTAAATCTCAGAAATGCTCACAATGAGTTACACACAACACATTGCCTGTGGTCATGGATGGCTGAAATGTATCCACACTCGGTCATGTTTTGTCGCCGTCCAGAGGTAATTGGCGTGATGCTGGGTGTGACATGGAGGTAGAATGCGAGGCATTCCTCACAGCAGTACAAACTCGACCCGAGACTGAACCTCTCCCTGCAGTGTGACAGCCACTGGCATGGGCACAATATCTCTTTTGACTGCTGAAACTCGAGCTGCCACTAAGTGAAATTAGGGGAAATTAACATTTTTTAAACCACCAAACCTTTTAAAATGCAGACAATAAACATATGAGTCTTACCATTTCAAAGATGTGTGATAAAAAGAATGGCATGATATTACCCTAAAGTATCTGCTAACAGTACCTTTAAGCAAAATACCACCCAAAAGACTACCCTTAGTGATCTCTTCATCTGGTTATACTGCTAATACACAGCTTCACAAATCTACAAAACTCTAATAAGTGTCATAATGTGTGATTGTGTGCTCCAGTTAAACTGGAATACTCATGAAACCTGCCCTTTAAGTGCAGATTGGGACAGCCATTTCATGTCTTACCACCATCTATCAAATGCTGAGTCTGTTCATCCTCATGTTGTATGTCATTGTACAGAGACCTCTGTAGGCTGAAGATATGACAGATGGTGTTTGCCATCACCTGCATGGGCACACATTTGAGTCACACTGCAGTCAAACATGTGTCAAATATTTGGTCTCCATTTCATGTCCAGCCCTTTACCTGCCCCCTGCTGAGACACATGAGGCTGAAGAGAACACAGTTTAGCAGATGAAGATGACCACAGAGAACACAGTTTACACTTATGTACAGTAGTACACTACACGGGCCTCTCAAACACCACACACTACAGGCAGGGGTGCAGTGGTAAAATAAGAGGTGGGTAAACTATGAATTCTATGATCATGGTAAGGTGGACTGCGCCATGCAGTATCGTATTTATTAAAACGGCATTCAGAACATGTTTGATGACGGTGGAGGTTATCCAATGTTGTCCGATGTTTATAACAATACCAGTGGTATTGGTTCTTAGATTGTTGATGAGTGTAGATATAATGAATGTGCATAATACAGTGTGATTTTTTAATGTTAAAAGTTGCAATTGGTGAATAAACTCTTTTGAGAGGTGGATGAACTCTATTTCTAAAATTTCAGAGGTGGATAAACTGTGTTTACTTTCATTTAGCCTCCACTACATCCCTACAGGCGAAACACTCAGCCTCTGTTGACACGTCTAAGAATTGTTTCTGAGCAAACAAAGAATAAAAATACTCCTCGTTATACATTATGGCAAGATTTTTTATTCACTACACGGTATTTAAATCCAAAAGCAGCTCACTTTGGGTAGATAGTTTCTTGAGAAAAGAAGTGTCTAGCTGAAAAGGCCACTGCTACTGATGTGCTATCTCCATCTAGTGGTTGAAACATGAGCTGCTTAACTTAACCCAATGTTGAGCACTGTCTGCCTCTCTCACTCACTCAGACTTTTTGAACGAAGTATGTAATAAATTCAGAATACATTCCTATTGCAATAAATGTAATAATTCAGCTTTAAGGCATTTATTGATTTTGAAATGTTTCTTGCGTTTTGTCCCACTCTAATTAGACCACCATTCTCTTAACTTAAGAAGGTCCACCTGTTTCCTCAGATCCTGGTGAACTTCTACCACTCGAGAGCATTCTCACCAACTGTGTCACAGTATGGTATATTGCAACTGCTCTGCCTCTGACTGGAAAGCACTGCAGAGGGTGGTGAAAACTGCCCAGCGCATCACTGGTTCCTCACACCCCTCCATCGAGGCCATCCAGGGCACTGCATTTCATTGTCTCTGTACTTGTAGGCCTACTCTGCATAATGACAATAAAGTTAAATCAAATCTAATTTAATCTTTGGATACTATGCATCTTTTACTCAGCATAAATATAAACATTCTGTCAGACATGTGCTGACATTTAAGACGACCCACAGCTCTATCTGTCATTTACACCTGATGACCCCTTGTTCTCTGCACAGATCTGGAATTGCCTGTCAGATATATCTACATGGATGAAGGCACAACGCCCAGCTAAACCTCTCAAAAACTGAACTGCTGGTCCTCCCAGCTAAACATACACCATCACATCAACATCAAAATTGACTCCCTGTCTGTTGCACTTACCAGGGCTGCAAGAAATGTAGAAGTCATGCTCGATAACCAACTAACCTTCTCCGATCAGGTTGCCTTGGTCGCCCGGTCGTGCTGTTTCGCACTTTGCAACATACGAAAAATCAGGCCTTACCCGACTTATTATGCTACCCAACTCCTGGTACAGGCTAGCCTGACGAGCCAGACCCACATCTAGATGTTGGGTCTGGGAACTCACCATTGCCTACAAAGTAGCCTCCGGTTCTGCATTTACTTTCTTGAATGCCCTCATACAGGCATATGTTACCTCCCGACCGTTGATGAACGACGTCTGGCTCTGCCACATGTACGTTCAGGGCAATCCAAACTTTTCTCATCAGTTGTTCTCCTTTGGTGGAACGCACTGCTAGTTCCTACTAGAGCAGGATACAAGGATACAAGGATACAAGGAAGTTTATTGTCACATGCATATAGTTACTGGAAGTAAGAAATGCAGTGAAATTATGTCTGGTGTCAGCTTATTTCTGCATTGGGGGGGGGGTAAAAAGTGCAGTAGAAGAGGGGTTTAGTGGATTAAGTGGCAAGGGCTGCATAAAAAAGGTGGGGGAGGATTGGGATTGGGTGGGGGGCACCAACACGGAGCACCCAAGAGCAAGATAGATAGATAGATAGATAGTTAGATACTTTATTGATCCCAAGGGGAAATTCAGCGTGCATCTCTACCTTCAAAAAATCCTGAAGTCCCAGCTCTTCAGAGAGTATCTCTTGTGGTAGCACTACCTAAAACTAGACTTGATAATTCTAGCACTTACCACCTGACTAGAACTGCCACTCGACTGTATGGCAGAAGCACTCATGGCTGCACTAACTTGTCCTTATCCCATTCTACCTTCATTGTTTCCCTTGTTGGAAGTCGCTTTGGGTTAAAAAGCATCAACCAAACCAAATGTAATGTAATGTAATGTTAAAGTCAGTGCACCTGATGCCCCACACATCCAAGGATCTGAAACAATTGTGTAGGACCTGAGAAGCACTAGAAACTACTTGTGGTTTTGGCGCCATCTACTGAAGTACGAGTAAGCCTACAGGCACTTCAGTGTGGGTATGCATCCATTGAGAGAAAAGACTAGCTTGCAACCTGGGCTAGCTGCAAACTAGGCCTATGTTTTGTTTTAAACACAAATATTGCATGTCATCTATAGCAAATGCACACCTACACCTTTTTGAACAGTATGAGAGTGATATAATAACCACATGCCATCCACAATCCATCTCAAACACACTTGTAAATTGACTATTTTCTGTCTCTATCATCCATGAAAAACTCATCTGAAATATCTAACTCTGCTTAGTGAACCGTTTCAACTAATTCTACAACTGTTTGTACTGGCTGAGTACCAATACCAATAAACATGACAGGAAATGTGCTGCTAGCAAAAGGCTCTCACATCTGTTCTAGGTTAGGTTACTGAGGGGTTAAAAACGAACAGCTTCCTCCAGCAGAGAGCACTATTTATCTAGGCTTAAGCACCATCCTGCCACCTCTGTTTTTACACTTCTACATACTTTTATGAGTTCTTACAACCTTCTGACAGTAATATAAAATATCCAAGAAACATTTGATGAACATATGATGATGTGTTTGTGATAGCTTTTACCAAACATTTAACTCAGCTATAAACCCTATGACTTTGTGTGTCAAATATCTGCAAAATTTAGAATAATTTAAATAATGTTTCAATTATTTAATAATATTTAGAAGATACTGAAGTGGTGGTGCCCTGTTCTACTGTGTACACCTGCACAAATATGACCCTCATGGAAGAATCATCAGAAGAAAACCTTTTCTGTATCCTCACCACAACATTCAATGTCAGAGGTTTGGAAAGGAATATTGAAACAATATAATTTAGAATTGCCTCATCATTTTGGAAAGTCATGTGGACTGTTGAATGCAGCAATGAGTAAAGGTATATGTGAAGACAGAATTTATGTAAAGAAAACAATGAGGGTGGATCAATCAGGGCTTGTATCACATAGACCCCACAAGAGCAGTGCATGGCCCAAGAATGTCACAGAAAGCAGAAGGCTATGATAGGCTAGAAGAATGTCACAGAACTAGAACTCTTTTATCAGGAAAAATATGTGAAAAAAACAAGAACTGAAAGACTTAGTTGGCTGCATGCTGTGATACCAGCCAGAGGGGTGTCAGTAAGTACTGATCATGCAGAGTGCCCAAACTAGGCTACTGCTTTGGACCCTTGTACTTTTTATTTTTGAAACTATAAAAGATGGAAATCAAAGTAATCTCACTTAAAACATTAAATTCATGTGTCATATTCAATATTATGCCTCGACCAGGGGGGTGTGCGGGGTTAAGCCTTTGGCTCCTCATCTGACTCATCGTTCCATTCAACAAGAAGGTTCTGTTCCTAAAGATCATTCCTCAAGCTTAAGTAAAAACATAATAACATCTACAGATCTTGTGCAAGGTAGATTGTCCATCTCTTTTCTAAGCTTTCCCGAATTTTGATCTATTATCAAAAAGTAACACTTTTCTCTGGCCACAGAGTCCTCGCCGGTGTTTGTACTGAGTTTCATAACATGTTAAATCTCCCTCTTTGCTAACAGTCCATGACTTGAAGATCAATATTTCCCACTGCAACTGTCTCCATTTCTGCCTTGTTTTGTGCGACAACACAATTAAAATGGCATGTGAGCACCTTCAAAGGGAATGAGCTCATTTCACACCCTGACTTACAGTATAAGTGACTGCTCCAGCTGTGCACTTGAAATTAAAATTCTTTTTTTTTCACGTTCAGCCCTTGTGTATATGTGTGTGGCATTGGTGGTGGTGTTGGGGGTTCACATGTTTGGATGTGTTTGCGCTCATGGAAACATAACCTGGAACACTAACATAATCCACATGGAGTTTCTACTCAGCTTGTCTGTATTTGCAATGTTTAGCCTCTCGTTCTCACTACCATCTCATATGCCTGGAGGATTCTACAGTAATTATGTCAGTCCAGGAAACAATGAACTTGGTCATATTTGTGAGATAAACATCGCATATAGAAAACATGCACTATGATAATAAAAAAAAACACATTGCTAAGAAGAGCTTCGTGTGACAGCATCTAAAGCTGCCTTATATTGTGTTCCTCAGGAGTGCTGCCATTTGTGTTCCTCAGATTCAGATATGTTGTTTGCCCAAAATGACTACTGTTGCCCTCCAGGTTATACAAGAAGTGCGTGTCTACAAAATGATACTCTCATACAGTATGTGTTGACCAAAGCACATGATTACAACGACACATGGGAAAGCGCTAAAATATTTTATTGTTACTTATTTCTTAATCAGTGTTAGTACAGCAGCAATACCTACAAAATATCAGGACTTTCTCACTCTTTTTCATCCATAGCACCATAATGATTTCATTAACACTACACACTGTACATAAAAGTAAATATGATTCTCTAAACATCTTTGGATTATATGTAGCAAACATGCATTTTGTATCATTCAGCCAGAATGCCCTCTTTAGATTAAACATACTGTTTGCACTTCAAGTATGGATATGTAAAAAAAAAACAATACACAAAAACAATTCACAAAAGTTACAAATCTTTTGTTAATGGAAAAAATGAAACTGTTTAAAATTTCTACACATTTTATGGCACATAGTGCGTCAAGTAATCTTTTAATTTCTGATACAGACCTCATAGATCAATTGCCTATCAAAGATATAATGATAGCCAAAGTGTTTCTAGCTGCTCAGTGAGTTTCAACAAGTCGGCCTCTACAGTTCCATGAATAAGCATCCTACTCTGCTACTACAATACTTTGGATAAAGCTTAATTCCCATTCACTAGCCAGGTCTTGCTGCCATATATGCCTCTTGTAGTTTCAGTAGTTAATGCATTCTCAAAAGCAGAATGGATTGGGTGGATTAAGATCAGTGTGACCACTGTGTTACTGATGATTGTCTCAGGCCATGAAATTATCTTCTTTTTAAAACCACTGGACACTCTGCAAACATGCTGATGTCTTTTCCGTGGTCATGCTGGCCATGCATAGCCATTCTACATTCCTCAAAGAGAGCAGTGGTGGTGGTGGTGGTGTTGTTTTTCATTATGTGGATTTGCCCTCTAAAAAGGTTGAAACCCAATCCACCCCAATGCTTTTCAGCACCTTCAAGCAAGATTGCTTCTTTTCCTTTGCTCTTTTGACTACATATGGAGAGCTGTTCTCATAGAATCTGGCAACCTTGTGGCTTGTGCATGGGGAGGAGTTTTCCGTGCACAGGAAAGCATCCACGACATAAAGCAGGCTTGTAATTACGCCGAGTCCAAATGTCAAACCTGGTCAGTAAAAATGGAGGCTCTGCAACAGCTGAATTTCAAATCCGATGTCAGTACCTTCCCTCTAGATGCGAGGTAATTTCAGTAGTAAAGTAAAGAGCACCGTGTACAATTCCATCGCAGGTTATTGGTTATAAAACACTAGACAATATACAGTAATACGAATCCTGTACCACACAGGACTCTATTAGTAGTAGTTGTAGCATTGTGAACATTGAATATATCTACATATACTTACAGAATAAATATGATCAAACATAAATAGTAGACAATACAATAAAATACATTTCATGGACATCCATGCTTGAGAGAGGTAGGGTGGCATGCACCTGGGAGCAGGGTTCACATCAGATGTGCTCTGGAAAAATAACCTGGAATAAATCTGGATTCACCCTTCTATTCCAATCTGAGAACGGAGCTCTTGACATCAGAAGCGTGTTTTAACTGGAACACTAAAGGCAGTGTGAAACGTGATGTGAGTATCCAACGTATTACTTCCCACAAAATAACGGAATATCCAAAGAATTCCAGAGGACGGATTATTAGCTGTTATTCGGTGTGTTTGTCTTAACAAATTCCTAGAAAGGCACACAACCCAATCAACTGTACATAACCATGTCTGTCTGATTTTAGATTTTCCAGAGCACATCTTTTGTGCTTCAGTACCTACAGAGTTTCTCTCTGGAAAATCTGTCTGAAAGCATTATACAGCAGGTTGGTCAGGCAGTTTTCTCAGAGAGACCCACAGTCGAACTCCAGTGAACTTTACTCTGACAACGAACAACGGAGGGCTCAAGACACTTCACCTTTGAGGTAAGGCAAGTCTGGAAAGTGGTTATGATAACTGTATACAGACACACAAATATACAGGCACCAATTACAGTAGACTGTAATTCTACTCTGAAGCGGATCAATCTATAGAGCCATTGCGGGCTTTATCTTGAATAATAACCAGCTTGCATTCTTCAATTCTGTATCCTAACTCACTGTAAGTGTACACTGAACTGTAAATTAATTTATATATTTATTTTTACTAATGTTACTTCAGGAGCTAGACCTATGTTCAGTACATCAAGATCTTTGCATGATCAGAAATATTATAGATTGAGACTTCATTTGAAGTGATGACCACACCCTACCTGTCAGCAGGTAAGTAGATGTAAGACATTTAAGTTCAAAGAAAGTGTGGAACTGTCCATTCTTCCATACTAGAAAAATAAGTATCCCTTATGGAGTCTTGACCACTCCCCTACTATAATCTAAAGACACTATTCCATTGGTACAGCTTCAGATACACTGCATACACTGTATGATACAGTTGTGATAACCACATACATACATATGGATTCCCATTGTGGATGATGTATGGCAGTTCTAGAGACATTCTGTAGTTGGTTTGGTTTCTATTCTTCAAGAAAACTGTTAGGTTTATCTTAGGAATTTTCTATTGCATCACCAAGAGTAACTGAAGAAGATAAGAAAACCCGACTTCATGACGTGACAGAGGACACTCCTCAGATTTGCACCGAGTCTTGACATCGCCCCACATACAGACCCATTAAGATGAGCCACCAGGTGAAACCAGAGCGGGTGGGCGAGCCAGACAGGAGAGATTTGCTGTCACAAAGCAGCACCGCGTCTGCTTTTTATATTCTGACACACGGACGCATTTGGTAACCATTAGAAGCATTAGAGAGGGGTTGCAAAAGGGGAAGTTGGCCCGTCATCAGAGTGAGCTGGCTCTGTCAAGGGAGGCGGGCGGGCTATCGCGGCTCACGGGTCCTCAGACTTCACAGTACCGTAGCTGCCGGGAGGAAAGAGAGATGGAGGAGGACAGGGGGAGGGGGATGAAGGAGGGTGATGGGGAGTTCAAGTCAGACTGACGGGCTCACGGAGCCCCTGAAGAGTGGCATCTTGTGCTCGGCACTGCAGTGGGAATTAGAGTGAGAGGTCGTGCACCCACAAACCGGTCCTCACTGGACCTGGACGAGGAGGCCGGAGTGCGGGTGGGGGATGCACTTGCCGCAAAAACCGCCACAGCGGCCATAGATTCTGGTGCCGTCCTGTGCCAAAAACACGGTAAAAACCATGGGTGAGAATCCACATTTGAGGAGAGAGCACAAAAACAAAACCTGTCATGGTACTGATATTTAGTCAGTGGCAAAAAATCTTGAAGATGACTGAAATGTAAGACCAGACCAGACTAAACCAGATCACAAACATTACTGAAAGGCATTCCACAATCTCTGGCACTTCAAATCAGCTCATGTGAACACAGTGAAACACTTACAAAGGAGTTTACTCATTAATGCCTATCATGATGTTGAGGGAAAAGACCACAGTCTTACCTCAGACCTATGCACCTTAACTGTGACATAGTTGCCCTGGGAGACCCATTTGGTTGTTTCAGCGACCTTCAGACCAGTTCCGGTGAGGTTTATACTAAACTGGCCCTGTGGAATCAGGAACACACAGGTTTTAAACCTCTGGGACAAACTTACTAATGAGTACGCCACAGATGTCAACAAAGCATCAAATACCGTATATTAGAGAGAGAAAACATGCACACACATGGCTCTATGTAAATAAGGCTCTGCCTCTGCCCACACATGCTTGAGATCTGTTCTCACGTTCCCCTCATAGTCAAGTTGTTGAGTGGGAAAGGGGCAAACTCAACTCTGACAGCTACAGCTCCATTTCAAACACTTCCTCAAGTCCCTGGGAAGCCGATCCGAAGTGCTTTCACAACTGTGCCCAACGAGTCTCATCGCACTTCTCTTCTCAAAGCTGT
Source organism: Alosa alosa (assembly GCF_017589495.1). Classification (NCBI taxonomy): domain Eukaryota; kingdom Metazoa; phylum Chordata; class Actinopteri; order Clupeiformes; family Clupeidae; genus Alosa; species Alosa alosa. The sequence goes on from NC_063199.1 coordinate 19,618,984, forward strand.
TGTGTCTACCCAGAGTGGGGCTCGGAGAGAGCTGTGGAGGCTCCACAGTCAGGACAAAAGCAAGCAACCCCCCCTGCGCATTAGGCTGAGCTGCTCCATGTTTGACACATGGGAAACAGGATACAGTTATCCCTTGGGTAACCCCCCCCTCATATGGTTTGAGTGGGAAAGAGAGGCTGTCTCACCTGGGGGCACTTGGCTGCGCTATAACAGTCTCCTGCTGTGGCGAAGGGCACAGGCCTGCCCAGCACAGTTTGGGTGAACTGCAGGTCCGTGGCTGCAAAAGAAATACGGCCACATGTAAGAGCATGAAACAACTCTTTTTTTTGTACACTGAGAATGAAACAATGGCTCAGGAATATACAGTAATAAAGTGAGACAGAAGAGAGGGAAGAGAAGCTCTGTAAGTAAAAGGGCAGTTAAGGGAAAAAATATGGACTGAAACTAGTGTGGCAAGTACAGACAGAGATGCAGATTGGGGGGGGGGGTGTCAAACACGTGGGGCACCCGCAGCATCCCTGCACCCCACTCTTCTTCCCTCCCTCCCTCCCTCCCTCTCTCTCTCCAGACAGTGGACTGCTTTACTGTAGAAGTCTCTGCCAAACAGGCTCCAGGCGGCTCGTCTGAACCGTGCCTTGAACTCATTACTCATCTTTCCTTTTTTCCATCCTTCTTTCGCTTTCTCTTTCTCTCTCTCTCTCTCTATGCTCTCTCTTTCAGCCCCAGCTCAATTGGGAGGCTGTAATGGGTACATATGCCATAAGGAGTATGATGTGTGTGTGTGTGTGTGTGTGTGTGTGTGTGTGTGTGTGTGACTGAGTATTTCCTGCTCTCTCTCTAAAAGTGGTTCCACTTGCCCTTCTCCGTGCAGAGAGTGGCCTTCCCACTCACAGCTAATCACTGTTAATCCCCCCCACGCGTCACATGTACACTAACGCTAACGAAAGACACGCCGCGCCACAAGGGCCAAAGTGGGGCTGCCTCAGCTAATAAGCCGTAATGGCTGCCAAGAGTTACATTTCATGGTCATTGTGTGTGTGTGTGTGTGTGTGTGTGTGTGTGTGTGTGTGTGTGTGTGTGTTTTGTGTGTTTTGTGTGTGTGTGTGTGTGTGTGTGTGTCCATGTTTGCGACCATAACAGGCTTCCATGCCCAAGCCGCAGGTCTGAAAGCAGAGAGTGGCAGGAGAGATTGTGCATAATGCACCTGTTTATCTTTGGTCATGCCCATAGTTGAGCACTGGGGGCCTGGGCAAGGACACGGAGCAGGGGCGAGGAGGACGGGCAGCCAGCCGTGGGCATGGGCATGGGCGGGGTGGAGCGGATGCCAGGGCAAACTCATTGTGTGGTGGCAGTTCCAGTAAGGTGCAGTAATGACTCACTTATGACGCGCATGGAGCTGATGTCCAGTCGCACCCTGCTGAAGAGCGTGTAGCCCGCGGCTGGGTAGTCGTTCCTGCACTGGCAGTCCTGCCGTCTGCTGCCGTTGAACGGACATTCGAAGGGGTTCTGGAGCCTGCCGGGGCACGTTAAGATGTCAGGGACGACAGCACAGACTATGATATGGACTTAAAGAGATTTAAACAGTCTGAACAATATGACACCATCATCAGTACCAATATCACTCAGTACTTCAACTTACATAACAATGGACAAGGCAAGGTAAATAAGAACAATGCAATATAGTATTTCTCTGAAATGAAACAATTACGTAAACATACCTGTATGCATAGACCTCAGAGAAATTATCTGTCTGGCCACTGCGAAGTGTGATATACTCCTTGGGGAAACTGGTGTGCATTTCAGCGCAATATATCTAAAAAAAGAATGGTGTTCAGTAAGACTATGATGTATAGTATAGCAAACAAGGTATAATGTAAGTGTGTATGTGCATCTTTGTGTATAGTGTTACTGAGATGTATTATCCACAAACCTGCAGTATCCTGGATTTGACTTTCAGGTAGTGTTCCCCATCCTTCCTCAAGCCTTCCCTCATCTGGACCTCTCGACATGTGGAGAACACCTCACCTAAGATGAGTCCAGAGACACAGCATGAGAATGGCATTCTGGCCTGCAACAATCCAAGTTCAGCACGAACGTTTGTTCACGGATGATATGGTTCACATTTTACAAAGTGATAACTACGAGATAGAAATACCCGTATTTTCCAGACTATAAGTCACACTTTTTTTCATAGTTTGGCCGGTCCTGCGACTCAGGTGCAACATATATATATTTATATAGTTTTTTTTTCTCTTCATGAAACATTTTTTGACTGGTGCGACTTATACTCCGGTGCGTCTTATAGTCCGGAAAATACGGTACATAATCTGCAGTATAGGAAGTGTACAGACTCATGGTTCTCCTGTCTCTGTGTGTGTGTGTGTGTGTGTGTGTGTGTGTGTGTGTGTGTGTGTGTGTGTGTGTTTGTTTGTCTGAGTGTGTGTCTGTGTGGTGTCTGTGTGTGTGTGTGTGTGTGTGTGTGTGTGTGTGTGTCTGTGTGTGTGCATGTCTGTGTGTGTGTCTGTGTGTGTGTCTGTGTGTGTGTGTGTGTGTGTGTGTGTGTGTGTGTGTCTGTGTGACCGTGTCGTCTGTATGCACGTGCACATGCTGCTGATTAAGTGTTTTTAGTGTGTGCTCCCCCATGTTCCCTAAACAGAGGAAATATCAGTTTATTTTTCTCCCTCCTCCTGCACTGGTATTTCTTCGTGGTTCATGGAGAGATCCCTCTCGTTTTCTGATTGGCAATAATACTTTGAGTTGCCGAGGCTGCCACAGCCTGAGCATATCAGTTTAATTTTGCCCACGCTTGACTTGGCAGGAGAAATTGGGGCCCAATGCTCCAGTGGATTCCCTGAGCCGTGTCTAAACATCCCGAAAATGTGGGGAGCGAGCTCGCGAACCTTGGATCACTGCCGTCTCCTCGCCGGGGGTCAAAAGTGAAGGCCGCCCAAACAGATTCTGCGAGAGTGGCCCTGCGATCCTCTCACTGTTATCAGACCTTCGACCCGGAGGATAGGGGAGGTGGGGGTGGTATTTATGGCTTCAAAGCTTATTTGCCCTGGGGGTGATGGTGAGGGGGAGTCGAAGCTTAAATTACACTCAACGTGCTAACATCCAAAAATACGCTGACTTCCTCCAAACTACATGCCTGGGCTGGCGTCCCTGCGCAGCCAATTTAGTTCCATTACAAAAGGACATTCCTTAATGCACAAAGACAAAAAAAACTTTGCAACAGCTGACACAGGCCGATCTACGCTACGGTGTGTGTACTTCAGAGAGCAGCCAGGAAAAGAGTATAAGTATATATACTCTTTTGATCCCGTGAGGGAAATTTGGTCTCTGCATTTATTCCCAATCCGTGAATTAGTGAAACACACTCAGCACACAGTGAACAAACAGTGAGGTGAAGCACACACTAATCCCGACGCAGTGAGCTGCCTGCTACAGCGGCGCTCGGGGAGCAGCGAGGGGTTAGGTGCCTTGCTCAAGGGCACTTCAGCCGATCCTACTGGTCGGGGTTCGAACCGGCAACCCTCCGGTTACAAGTCCGAAGTGTTAACCAGTAGGCGGCGGCTGCCCCAAAGAAAAAAGCGCTGGCGCACTCATGCGGGGCTTGGAGCGGAGCAGAAGTGGTGTGGTGTGCAACGAGCTCTCCGTGTGGGGAAAAGAAAAGGCGCTGGCACACTCGTGCAGGGCCTGGAGCGGAGCTGAGAGGAAGTGGTGTGGTGTGCAACAAGCTCTCCGTGTGGGGCTCACATTCTCTCAGTCGGCAGGCGGCCCTGGACTCGGGCCTCTCCGAGGGACTGCAGGCTTTGGAGGGGAGGTGTTTGGTGGTCAGGCATTCCACCCGCCGCTCCATCACCCCAGCGCCGCACGTCTGAGAGCACTGCAAGGTAACAAGAGAGAGAGAGAGAGAGAGAGAGAGAAAGAAACATCATTCTTACATTCATTGTAGATTGGCATAGAAGATTTGACTTTGAACAAGAATATCCCAAACATGCCTGCACTGTAATAGACTGTAACCAAACACTTCTAACCCTGTGTCATGGTCAGGCAACACCAATTTGCTGTTTAAAAACATGCATTAAAATTCAATAAACAAATTAGACTGCAGTGACTGAAACTAAACGCCTGAACCCATGACTGACACTCATATACCAATGTACCTTGCTCCATGGACCAACTTTCCAGTGAGGGGTGGCCGGACACTCCCTGATCTGGCACTGCTGGGTGTCCAGAGGCCTGGACCCTGGGCACTGGGTGTGGGCAGAGAGAGCCTGGGCAGTGTAGGGGTGTGGGTCGGCAGAGGAGGACACTGCGGAACAGGACACCATCCTCCGCTGGTACCCAACGCCACAGCTGGCTGAGCACTGCAATAGACACGGACACACTGAACTGACCGCCTGAATACAAGACGCAGCTCATAAATGACCTCCCCATTTCAATGTCTTAAATAGGTTCTTCTTGTGGATTCATAGCTCCAGAAGTGCACACGTATTAGATCAGGTCGATATTTATATGGGAGAGCTCTGTAGAGGTCCAGTGACGCTGGACTGGAGTGTTTGGCTGACCTGTGTCCACGCTCCAGTCATCCACATGTACTGGCAGGGGGACCGGTGACAGGGCTGGTGCAATGGGGGCTTTGTGGAGGGGTCACACATGCTGTTGTGGCCAGGGTTCATCCTTGTGTCCACACACAAGATGTTTCTGCTCCTCATCCCCTTGCCACATGTTGCATTGCACTGGATGGGAAACACAGAGACAAAACATACTAAGCAACAGTTATGTACAACCTGGTCTGAATCACAAGCTTCCCTGAGCAAAGATGACAACACCAGGAAGCATATGAGGCACATCAACAATATACAGTATGTGGATGTGTATGGATGATCTGCAGTAGCAATACATGACCACAGGGGGCAGTGCAGCATTATTTGTAAGCCATGGCTTCTTAAGCTGTCAGGTGAGGACATTTAAAGAATGAGAAGTAGAACGATAGGAGGAGGACGATATACTGTACATTTATCAGAAGTACTGTTGTTGGTATTGTTGCTTATAAATTCACACCTAAGTGCATGTTCCACCTGATGCTTTTCTTAAAGCTCTGATTCTTCTGATTTCTTATTAATATATAAGTATAAGTATATATATTCTTTTGATCCCGTGAGGGAAATTTGGTCTCTGCATTTATCCCAATCCGTGAATTAGTGAAACACACTCAGCACACAGTGAACACACAGTGAGGTGAAGCACACACTAATCCCGGCGCAGTGAGCTGCCTGCAACAACAGCGGCGCTCAGGGAGCAGTGAGGGGTTAGGTGCCTTGCTCAAGGGCACTTCAGCCGTTCCTACTGGTCAGGGTTCAAAACGGCAAACATCCGGTTACAAGTCCGAAGCGCTAACCAGTAGGCCACGGCTGCCACTCAAAAGATGCATAAAAGCACCTGATGCACGATTGTGTGTCTATTGGCATCTCACCCCACAAACAGCTCTGGTACTGAGCCAGACGCTGAGCCAGGGGGAGAGTTGCACATCAAAACAGACACAACTCATTAGAAGTCCCTAAATGGAGCTCCTCTTGTGTGTCCTCTGTCCCGAAGACACAGCTGAGACAAACACACAAGATGAAGAGGGAGGGAAAGAAAACACTCCCGGGGCTCGCTGACATCACCCCATTCACAATCTAGGACAGATACTTATCAGTGCTTTGAGCTCCTCTTCTGTGATGTAGCACATGATGATGTTATCGTTTAAGCCCATAGCTCTGATCCAGGGAGAACTAACCCTCTTCCTTGCATCTAATAGTTCAGCCGTCTCTCTCTCTCTCTCCCTCTCTCTCTCTCTCTCTCTGTTTCTCTCTCTCCTCTTCTATTCTCTTCTTCTACCCAGTGGGGGTCTCTGGGAACACTGGCAATAACTATACTTAATGGCACAATTAAAAGTTCTCAGCCCCAAACACAGCTAATGACTGATATCAGTTAAGTGTGCACAGTAGGCCCTGTGGTCTGGCAATTAATGAATGAACAAAATTACGATCCAAGCGATAAAACTAAACGGCGCTTCAGGATGAGCGGGCAGGAATGCTGTGGCTTCACAAAAATGTTCCAGATAGTCGTCTCGTTACCACATGTGGCTGCATGGGTTAAAGCTGCGCTGACATCGCTTTCAAGCTAACGCATCTGCATGAAAGACAGGATCCAGATCCACCGGCACGCCAGGCTGGAGAGGAGAGCGAGAGAGCACGGCACACGTTTCCCACTGGCTGCTATTCAAACCTCAGGGCAGGCCAGACAAAACAAGAGCCAGCCAACAGAGCGGGGTGAGTGCACAAAGGCTGTCTGATGCCCGACGGGGAGGAAATCCTCAAAGCTGAGTCGAGGACTGAAGTGGCGTTCTCCGAATACTCACATCGTGCCACTCCTCGGCGGCCCACATGTAGTGATGGCAGTCTGGGGAGAGGCAGGGCTGGGTAGTGGCGGGCCGCAGGCGGACGTCACACAGCTCCTCAGAGACTCTTCCGGAGGCCTTTAGTCGGCAGTACACCTCTCTGCTCTGGACTCCGATTCCACAAGTGACAGAACACTGGGAGGATACACATACACACACACACACACACACACACACACACACACACACACACACACACACACACACACACACACACACACACACACAGACACAGAGGGAGGTTGTGAGACATTTTTCATGAAGAGAAACAACTGACCTGTCAATGAACTGGTGATGAAATATATGGTAAGACTACAGTGTGAATAGTTGTAGCACTATTTGGAATGCAATTTCTAGTAGCATTTTCTTATTCACTTTGAACTACATACTTTTCAAAAAACAATCCCCTTATTTAGTCTTCTAAAATGGACTCAACTAACATAAAAGCAATGTTGGTAAACAACCTAAGCTATGATCTCTATATCTTCTCAAACATGGCTGGCATGTATTGTCTGGTGAAGTCTAACCATCAGTTCAAACACAGGTATATCATATCTTCAATCTCTTTGAAGTTGTTTTTTATAATTATGCTTGCACTGCTCCCATCAGTGTCTACCTGATTAAACCCTTGCTGGCTTTAGGAACAGTGGAACACTCCCCACAACATATGGCACATCCTCAGGCAAGACTGTAGAAATATGCTTGGCAAAAAGTGAGGTAATTGCATGCAGATGTTTTTCACATGATTTTACATCTTATGCACTTCAACTTGCTTCAAGTTGCGGTTGATCTGGTATTTAGTTTGGACCAAACACAAAGAATATCAAGGGGAAAATATGACCTTGGCTCAGCATCAAATCAAAGGGTTTTAACATAACATCAAATAACATGTAGTAATGACGTGGGGTTAAATACTGTATGAAGTAGAGAATGCTATATTGAATGCATAAACCATGATTTATGACACTGACTGTTGTTTTAGACTCTCATGAAGCCCTCCTTTTTGAACAAACACACTGATAACATGTTTCAGGGTCATGCAATTGGAAAGTGGCGGTACACATTATTTGACAGTTTTATTTTCTGCTGGGGAGTCTGAAGCCTGCTGCACGTGTTTGGGCTACATGGTACTAGGGGAGGGCTAGGCTGTGTTTGGCTCCTCTGAGATGACGAGATTGGTGGGGGTAGCAGGGGGAAGATTGTGTTGCCTGAGACATTACTAGATAGACTCTTCAGCTGCACTGGGTCTCAGGAGAGAAAAGGGGGCAAGAAGACACCTCTTGTCTGAGTGGCTGCTGCAAGGGCCTAACAGTGGGCTCTGAGGTTTTCTAAAGTTGTCACAGGCATGGATGTTAAGATATAAAACATGTCTTTATGCTCTACTTGTGGATTTCATGGTTTACTTTGGTATGTGGAGCGAGGTGATTGCTTCCAGACAGGCAGAGTGGTGAGTGAGAGGCCCCCACTAGTGATATAGACCGAGAAAGAGAGAGAAAGAGAGAAAGACAGAGAGACTGAGTGAGAGACAGAGAGAGAGAGAGAGAAAATGAGAGTGAGAGAGATTGTGACCTCAGGAAGGTAATGAAAGGTACACTCGCACACCCAAAAAGGATTTCACAGACATGCTTCAGGAACAGGTATGGTCCCACTGAACTACACCTCACTTCAACCTAGGCTCAAACCACCCACACGTTGCCTTCTCTTAATTGGCCTGAGGTTGCAAACAGCAGTGTGCACACGGATGCCTAATCCATTGATCCTGATAGATTTTGGGTCCCTGAGGCGAATTGCCTCTCGGTGGCGGATGTCTTAAGTGTGTGGTCGGCTCTGTCCTGACTCTGACCTTTCCCCTCAACGTGGCCTACTGGCCCCTAACGGGTCTGACTACAGCGTGAAGAGCTAGCCAGCTGTGATCTCCAAGGGCAGCACTTCTTGCACTCATTCAGGATTTCTTGCCAGTGGGGATAAACACATCTATCTGAGATCTCAGCATTCTGAGAATTTTTTGGCTGTTGACAGTCAGTGGTGAATTTCAACATGAGTTTGAAACACCCTTGTAAGAAAATCTATTGTTGGTTTTGTGTCATGCAAAAACCTTAAAAGGAACCGTATGTAAGAAATGTATTTCAATTAATCATAAAATGGCCCTGATATGTCACTAGACATTAAGAAATCATGATCATTTCAAATACTTATATCACTGACAACAGTAGTCTGGCCAGGATATTGTCATTTAAAAAGTGAAGTTGCAGCCCTTAACTGATGTTGATGTTGTCATGTTGTGTTTTGGCCTGATGTGCCACCCTCCACCTATCTACTAATCACGAAGTCAGTGGTATTTCGGCATCCCTGTTGCCAGCTCTGCCAGTCAGGGGGGAGGGGGAGTGGATACACCGCTCTACAGTAATTTGAAAGTGATTGCAGTACCAGTTTTGGCCACAATCTTACATACGGTTCCTTTAAATAAATTAGTTCCAAAGTGGGCATAATTTATGGAGCATTATGGTTAACCGCTCTTTCACATTCTGAATTCTAAGAATGAATTAGACATTACATTTTCCACATTCTGAATGGATTGCTTCAGGGAATGTGGAATTATTTCTGTGAACTCATTTTGTTATAAGAATTGTATAAAAAATGTAATGCAAAACAGCGCTCGCCCTCTCCTGGCCCAGATAACACTAGAGAAACAAACTTGGCAGGTTATTAGAGGAACCCTCCTTAGAGACTTACATGTGCGCACTCCCAAAATATTTGGACACTAAGATACACAAATCAAGTGCACTGTGTAAAAGGCAATGTAAACCTTGTCTGTAATGTTTAATTCAAGTTTGCGGAGGAATAGCTATGTGCACAATGACCCAAACATATCTGTCGGACATCTGGGGCGTGATGACCCACTTGGACAGGCAAAGCTCCAGCTGCTAGCGGTAGCCGCAGAGCTAGCTGGTATTTTGGAGCGAAGCTGCGGGGAATACATACCTCCCTCCACTTGTTGGCTTTCCAGCTGGGACATGCCCCAGCCCTGCAAGCCTTCTCAGACCTGGGTCGTGACAGGTGACTGCAGTGCTCGTCCTCTATCTGGGTGAGGTTCTGCTGTACACAGACGATGTCTCGCTGCTTGGTCCCTCTGCCGCAGGTCACAGAGCACTAGAGGGGAAGCCAAAATATCAACTTCAGTTAAATCTCTAACATCAATCACAGTGACAATCCACATAGATGGGGTTTTAAAATGGACTACAGTAGAGCTTCATGTTACTCAAACACACATTAATAAAAAGTAAATCAACTGCTTGTCCATTGAGAATACTTCAACGCCAAATGGTGTTTTAAGCCCCCAACGTCATCTTCCAGGCAGCGCTGCCACCGTTGACTTTAAGGCACCTAATCCTAAACCTAACCCTAACCTTAAAACATGCCTAACCCTGGCGCCTTCCAGCCAGCGCTGCCTTGAAGACAACATTGGGGGCTACTTGAACCTCATGATGTTAGCCAGTCATTCAAAACTGCACATGAAGCACAAGCGCTTGTACATCTTGCAGCCATCCACATCAAAGAGTTACCTGTGACCTCTGAAATGAGCAACTATCCCAGCAGCAACATACATCAACCAAACACTTTCAGTTGGCCTAATTATGACAACTAAAAATGAACTGATGCCCCAGTAGTTGTCTCCAGAGTTGAAATGCTTAAGGTACAGTAAAGACCTAAATCAGAGGGAAGGTGGATTCCGAGACTTAAACCTTGAAGCATAGATAACCCTCAGCCATCATCTGGTTTCAATAAGGGCCAATAATACTTTCAAGGAAAAGCTACAGAGAAGGTAGGAGCAGGAGGTAGAGATAGAGAGAAAAAGGCTGAGAGAGAAAAAGAGGGAGAGATAGATAAAAAGAGCAGAGACCCCAATGGGAGACATAGTAAATGAAAATATTCTAGACTTTTCCATCTTTTTGAGCCCAGACAGCAATTAGGGCCCAGCTATTCCTGCTCAACCATGGCGGCCCTGACAAAGCCACACCAAAACAGTCTACATGGAATATGGAGGATGTGTATGGCTGGCATATTTTCCAGTCCAGATAATAAGCATAATATATCTTTGTTAATCAATTATGACATCAGAACATTACATAAGACTAAACAGATGCATTTTCCCTCTGGCCTCATTGTGAGATCTTGGTGGTCTTAGCCAATCCTAATGATTATTTGAAACCATCACTACATTTTCTATAATTACAGTTCACGGTCTTCCCTGATTCATTCTCCTCCCTCCAATTGGCGGTCAGTATTCCAATAAACAAAATTGCACCATTTAAAATACAGGACTGGATGATCTATTTACCCCTAAGTAGATTGGATGCTAAATGCAATAAAAGAAAAGGCAAGTTTCCGCGAGACTCCCACTCAACACTATGCCGTGTTCGAAGCAGCTATTTCAGCCTTCTCAAACAGACAACATGCTTTCATTTCCTTACAGAGCAGCAGACTTGCGGTTTGAGCCACATACATATCATACAAGCAGTAATTACAGAGGCATTTTAAACATAGGGGCTGTGTCAGCTGATGGTACACTTCAAAGGGACACTGTGATAAGTGAGTGATCCCCAACAGGCCAGGCACACAGCAAGAAAGCTATTCTGATTGCATACAGTACTCTCTGCTCCCCTTCACCACAGATACAGCTGAGACAAGGAAACATGTTGATAGGGGTTTGGTAGAGGTAAGCTCCTCCTCACTGCCGTAAAAGAAGAGAGAAAGGGGAAGGGAGAGAGAAAGAGCAAGAAAGAGAAAGAGAGAGAGAAAGAGAGGAGGGAGAGAGAGAAGAAGAAAAAAGAGGGAAAAAAGGAAATCACAGCCATACAGGCAGTGCTCCTCGACCAAGCCCTATCTGCAGCTCAGCGGTGGGAGAGGACGTTATATGCCTGTCTGCTCCTCCCTCTCTCCAAAGGGTCCCATCTGTCAGCCATTAGTGCACCAGGGGCTGCTAGTGGAGAAGCTGGCAGAGCGTGTGGGACCAGGGGACAGCTTCACCTCCAGGTGCAGGGCACAGAGGATGAGGGCAAGGGCAGCCACCTCCGCTCCACTCACACACATGGCACACATGGAGCCATGCTCACAACTCTGGAAGGTAGGTGAAGTGCACTTTCACTAAAATATAAAACCAGCACTGTACTATACTGGATATCAAAGTTATCTAGGTGTGCTCGCTTGTGTTTGCTATTTAAATAATAAATTTAGATTTGGTATGGGAAGTTATATTGTTACATTCTTAGTGATATGTTGCAGCTGTTGATGTCTGTGCCTCAAACCACAAATAGACATGACTTAATGTCGGTCAACTGAGAATGAAAGTAATGTAAAGTGCAATGATGGTAATTTCCATTAGAATTCAAACGATGTTTCATGTCTGATTACATGTGTTGAAATGTTTGTGAGTGCTTGGAAGATAATGCTGTAGTTTTGCATGTCTGTGTATTTGTTGCTATGTACTACACCAGACTCAGTAGGGCTCTCTGAGGGTAAAGAGGCACCATTTGGGAACATGAAAGACATGCCAAGTTGTACAAAAAAAACTGAGCAGTCATGTAATTCTAACACACTGTCCCAAGGGAAAAGCCTTTCTTTGGAGATGGTGTCGCCCTCCCAAGTTGTAGCAAGAATGTATTCCACATGACTAGGTGGGTTAAGTCTGGTATAAGCCAAAGATAGTCATCTGGAAATAATGTATATTACTGGATAAGGAATTCTTGATGAAACAAAGTGTTTTTGTTCGTGCATGCCAAAATGGCAATCTGTATACAAAGAATGCTTGTGGTTTTGTTTGTACATGATGAATTAACAGTTAACAGTTATTCCGAGGAATATCAGTATGCAGCATTTCAGTGATTCAAAATGATGCCTTACAGTGAATGCCAAAAAGTACACCATCATTTCTGATTGTGTATATAGGAGAGTCAGAGTTATTTGTAAATACATGATTTGCTTTTGAATATATGTGGTACTTACAGTCGAACATAAGAGAAACGTTAAGTGTACAAGGGCTCTACCAAGGGTGGTATGAATGTATGTCTTAAACTGTGGAGGCTTGTTTTTCATCAACTGCTTCATAGAGGTTTTCCTTTGTGCAGGGAATCCTGACTGCAGGCTAAAGAGGATCCAGTTCCCTGCACTATGTCTTTGACTATCCAAGCGGTAAGCCAGAGGGCCAAAGCATGATGAGACCAGACTTGTCAATAACCAACCAGCAAAGGTAACTTGCTCTGCACAGTGATCAGTCCATAGTACCATAACTAATTATAAGACACAGCACATAACTATGCTGTTGTGTTTGAATATTGGAATTTGTTAAGAATCTTAATTACATGGAAGTTAAACCAAATTTTACACATTTCAAAGACCGAAATGCCGAAACACATCCTCTAAATGTTTGGACATGACCTGTTTCCGCCAAGTTGTTTACATGGTAAATATGCTATACATTCACCATTTTGTGTTGTTCCATTGCTTTGGTGCAAGTTCAAACTCTTTGAGGTTTGAGGTAAAGGGCCGTTCACACCAGGAACGATAACTATAAAAAATATTGCTCTCGTTAATATGAATGACGACGTTCACACATAAACTATAACGATGACGACATGAAGAACAATATCATTGGGAATCACTTTCAGAGCCATTTTGAGAATGATAAAAAGCTAACAGCCAATCAGAACCCATTTTAGCCATCACTAACACAAGGAGATACTTTGCTTATCGTTGGTCAGTGTGGACGCTTTTATTGTAATGGATATAGTTATCGTTATAGTTATCATTTCTGGTGTGAACGGCCCTTAAGGATGGTAGATGCAACTGATCATTCTAATGGATATAAATGTTATTTAGAATAGGAAAAAAATGTGCAAAGAGTAAAATAGTAAACTTACAGTATATAAATGTGAAACCGTTTTATCCTGACAAAGAAATACTGCCTAAACTACTTCACATGTCCAAATAAACACCATTTCCATATGAATATGTGAATGCCAAGCTTGAATTCAGACCACACCACACAGGGCAGACAGAGCAAAGGGTCTTATAATACCGAGCATATGTGTTCCCATGCTGCATAGCCTTTTCAAAGAAGCCCAGCACTGACCTGCGGCCAGTCCAAACTCAAGAGTTGTGTGAAGACAGTCCAGAATATTACACCTCTCACTACCAAACACACGCTATACATGTGCTTATCACATGGCAACTATCTGAGCTCAGAAGGGGGTAATCTTCATATTTTGTTCATATTTGTAAGACAAACTGATAAGTGGTGTCATTTTTCCAGGGAGAGTCGGCATCATTTTGCTGTAGGCTGTTTAAAAATGAGCTATGAGTCTAGTTGAAACATGCTCCTTGCTAACTGACACAATAGAGTGTCACAAAAAAGGGGGATTACAGAAGAGGATGGGAAGATATGCATGTGTCTGTTTTTCCTCTCTCTCTCTCTCTCTCTCTTTGTGTCAAGGTCCTTTTTTCGCAGGGGAGAGAAGTCAAAACAACACATGCTGTCGACGTGGGAACAGCTGGTAAGAGTGAGCAGTGGAATGCCGGAGGCCGGGCTGCAGATCAATCATCTGCCAGGGTGAAAATAACCACCCTGACCTGATCACCACGCAAAAGAGAGCGACCTCCTCAACCCATCTTACACTAAGACACCTTTCACGCAAAATGTATGTTAAACTCGTAACCACATACAGTCATGAAGACATCTAGATGTTCATTGTCAATGGAATTATATCAAGGACACCTTTTACATACTTTACATATACATATTCTAAAGAGAACAGGGTATGTGGTCACTGGTGTTACATAGATTATATAGATGCAGGCTGTGGTTCTCAAAAATCAGTGTCCAGGCAGCTGAGGAAGTAAGGCCATCATTTTGCTATTGCTGCTCTCTGAGAAAGTATGGCAGCCAAATAAACACTGCTAAGACAGCCTATAGTTTCCTGTGCAGAGTTTTCTCTGTATGCTAACACCACTCAGCAAAAGATAAACTGTGCAGCCATAAGTCAACACCAAACAACACAACTTGGACCTACTCACGCCAAAAGCTCATCTGGAACTTATTTTTAACTTTTCCGCCCTATGCATTACAAAATTCTCTTGGGTATACAATAAGCACACCTTAGTTGGCTATAGAAAGAATGAGACAGCTTGGGCACTGGCTAGACAGCATAGCTTGGTTACATTCTAATAATAATAACATAAATTTCCCCTAGTATATCATAATCAATCTCACCATACTTACGGTGATCAGATTTCTTCAGATTTGTTCAATACTTTCAAGCTTTAGGCTACGTTTTTATAAACGGACATTTCACCCTCTCTGTTTCAAATATAACATTGTGCACACCTGTCTGTTTTCAGAAAAGTTTTCGTTTACACTAACCCGTGTATATATGTCGTCAAGAGCATGCCAAACCTGTAGGTGGCAGTGTAACGAGAAGCTCAAGCCCACATTAGTCAATCAGAATCCCGAAAATAGCAAATGCAAACAGACAAAAAGAGTTTGCACCAACATAAATGCGACTGCTACTCTGAATGCATCCATGATCACCATAGCTAAATGAAAATGTAAACATAGATTGCACTTTTGGCTCAGGTGCAAGTTCTGGTGCATACTGAGATGTTGGTTGCCTAAACCTCCATTTTTGTCAGTTTACATGCAAACGTGCAACCAAAGTTTTCCAAAATCTCCACTCTGGCTGGAGTTATTAGAATAATTTTCAGAGGCAAATTATCCATTTGCATTTACACAAAATAACCATGTATGTGTAAACGGAGTCTCAGCCTCCACTTAAGAGTACCTGGTTAACATCCAGGGACATTGGAATCAAAGACAAGGTTGTGTGAGAGGGCCCCAAATTCTCATTCAAGGGTTTGCTGACTTTCAACACCTGCTCTGCATGTCTCTCATTAACGCATTCCTGCTAGCTGAGTGTCCTGTGTTTACATTACTCCGTTTAATGGAGACATTAGAAGGTGATGTTGTTCTACGTTGCAGTGTTAGGTGCTGCATTTACTGAGTGGCCCAGGAGCAATAAGCTCGCTCTTTAGTGAGCACAGGTGCAGGCAACAGAGTCTTGCAAAGGGCAAGACATTTTACACGCAAGTCAAGTGTGCTTCAATTTGCTAAAAAGATAAAATCCCTGTGCACTGGCTGTTTTTGGATCCCAGGTGCTGGTGGTGTGCAGGAATATCAGACGTTAAAATATAAAGATCATCACCACACACTAGTCTAATATTAGGAATTGTTTATAAGGAGCGAACAATGTGTAGCTTCTTCAGGTTCACTCTCCAAGTAGCTAGCCAACTATAACTCACTAGTCAACAGGAACAATTACACAGTTACAAACTATGCTGCAGCCCCTGATTAAAACTAGCTAGTTTGCTAACAAATGTTTTTTCAGCGTTTTGGTGACATGCTGTAATAGCAATTTTAAAATTTACCTGTAAGGGTATATAACCTGTCTTTCACATGACTATACACCAATCAGCCACAACATTAAATCATCTGCGTAATATTGCGTAGGTATCCCTCTTGCCGACAAAACAGCTTTGAATCTTCAAAGCATGGACTCCACAAGATCTCTAAAGGGGTCCTGTGGTATCTGGTATCACAACATTAGTAGCAGACTCTTTTAAGTCCTGTAAGTTGCAAATTGTTAAGTCCTGTAAGTTGAGATCAGGTGAATTTGGAAGCGAAGTCAACACCTTGAACACTTTTGTCATGTTCCTCTAACATTTACAGAACAATTTTTGCAGTGTGGCACATCATCATATTGCTGGAAAAGGCCAATACAATCAGGGAATTCCATGGTCATGAAGAAATGTAAGTGGTCTGCAACAGTTTTTATGTTTGTGGATTGGGTCAAAGTAACATCCACATTGAGTGCCAAGGCCCAGAGCATCACACTGCCTCCAGCATTTTGCCTTGTTCCCATAGTGCCTCCAGCTGCCATCTCATTCGTGGGTAAACAACACACGAACAACTGGCCATGATGAAAAATGAAAAGAAAATGTGATCCATCAGACTAGACTTTCTCCTGTTGCTCCATAGTCCAGATATGTCGCTCACAAAACATCATGCTATTATAGGTGCTTCTCTGGATAAGGTTCAGCATGTGTAGTCTGACCAGTCTGTGGCTATGCAGTCCCATACACAGCAAGCTGTGATGCACTGTGTGCTCTGACATCTTTCTATCATAGAGCAGCATAAAGGTTCTAAACTTTTTGTGCTACAACAGTTCTTCAGTGGGATGCACTCCCCACATTCAATGAGCCTTAGGCATCCATGACCCTGTTGCTGGTTTAAAGGTTGTTCTACCTTGGACCACTTTTGGTAGATTGTTGACCACTGCATACCGGGACCACCCCAAAAGGCCTGCCATTTTGGAGATGCTTTGACCCAGTTCTCTAACCATCACAATTTGGCCTGGAACAAAATTGCATGGATCAAAAAAATCTGACTGTTTGCTGGCTGCCTAATTTATCTCATTCTTACAGCGATGCCACTGTATCAAGATAATCAATGGTAGCCTATTCACTTCATCTGTCAGTGGTTTTAATGTTGCTGATTGGTGTATACCATCAAAACATGCTTGATGAAGTTATGAAAAAATAGCTATCTACACAAACATACTTTCAACACTGTGGAAAAAGATTTTCACACTTCATCTGTTTGATAAAGTTGTTGGCTGCGTCTGACCAGGAAAGTCAGTGAGGTTTGGCGTAGCATAAGGTTTTCATCCTAAATTTGGCTTAACAATGATTTGTGACTAGCCTGTACACACATTGCAATCAGAACCATCACACTCCCCACTTCTACAAGCAAAGCGTACAGTATGTGATTGAGTTTGCCATGTGATTGAGTTTGCATAAGATATCCAAGGGGAAAATCCTGTCAGCCACCAGTGCCTGCAATTCTAGAGTACATATTTGTAGTCAAGGGTCAAACACCAAGCTTTGGAGTAGCGCCATTCATTATTCTGATGAATACTACACTAGTACTTGATGGTTTTAGGCTGGGGAGACATATTGTGATTTAGACAGCGGTGTCTTTAATCATGGCCAGAGACTGGATTAAGTATGTAACATCGATGAGCAGTCTCAGGCAGACATGCTGGTATTTCCTTCCCATCTGTGCACCAGTGGCCCTTTAGCTCAAGAGAAACAGACCAGACAGGTAATGAAGAATGCACATAGGAAGAGAAGGGGCCTTTAAAATGAGCAGAGCCGAGTCAAAGTCAAGAACCTCAGTGTGGTAGGTGTCTCTGTTGGATACTACCGAGCGAAATGTCATATTGTCATATGGAGTAGCAGTTTAACGGGTTTGAAGGTTCAATAGAAAGGAAGTGATAGTGATAATCTTGAGTTGCCTGGTGAGCAGGAAACTGAGTTAGCCTAAGATCTAAGATACCCTATCCATCGCATAACTCTACTCCAAAGCACTGGCTCACTCAGCAATATGAACCATGTGCCCTGTATCATTCTCAATCTGTGGGTATACAGAGGGGATACAATCTAATCAATAATTACATAAAGAGATACGCCCTTCCAAGAAGTTAAAATCACCTCAAAGAGAGCTGTCACCTCTAAGCTTAAAAGATTGCTTGGAGTTTGGTGATGTTAGCTTGAGGCAAAGCAGCTGCTCTGTCTGGTTGTCTGCTATGGGCCCTGTTCCTGATCACGCAACAAACCAGGGAAAGCCCAGCTTAAACACTTCCAGATTGCCTGCGACATCTCTCATTTGATCCTGTTGCATCCCTAACCAGATGGAGTGCCGGCTTTAGAAACCCCTATGGCTCCACAAGCTTTTTGAATTGGAAATACACATATTTTTTATTGGCGTTGGCATAATTATATTAGTTTTTGTTCACAGCTGGTCAGTCTTTGGCAAACTATTTAAACAACTATGTTTAAACCTCAGGCTAAATTAATGGCTATAAAGGGAGCGATTTGTATCACAGGAAAGACTCACTGAGGTTAACACACAATTTCTAACATGCCATTTCTAAAATATGAGCATCTTGGCCTCAGGATCTACCATATCTGGGGTAGGTCCAAATTGTACAAACATAACATGATTGTTGTTACTTCATTATTCTTTTAAATGAAGCATAGGATGTTTTAATCAGACATTTAATTGCTGTTTAAAAACAGGCCACAATGCATCAAAGTTGGCAGAGAGTTGGATAAAAATATCACAGTGCTAGGGAATAAATTTTGTGGTCACAAACACATTTCTTTGATTCAAAACAGACAGGAAATTAAATAATGGGGGGGATGAAAACAAGGTCACTCTTCTGTTTAAAAAGTGGCTTTTCTCCATCTTCTCCAACTGTTTGGCCTTTTTAATAAAGCCTTCATTGCCTTTGTCAAAGTTCTGCTCTTGTTGAATGTGCATGTATTGCTTAACATCTGCAACATGTAGGGAATGGGTCTCTGTCAAGGCTAACAATTTACTTCTGACCTGCGTTTGGTATGATTTTATATAGCACCAAAGGCATTAACAGCATTAACATCCAGCTTAACCGCCAGCACTTTACTCTGAGAAGAACCCTGGCTGAATGGAGAGTAACTACTACACTGAACATAAACATACCCCCAGAGTTTAGCACTGTAGCTGCTTGGTTGCTCTAGCTGTTGGCTGCAGCAACTCGAGCTAGGTAGAACCATTTTTTTTTTTTCTCTTCATACAGACAGTACTCAGTGACCTCAAGAAATCTCGGTGAAAAATCACCAGAATTCTCCTTTAAGATCGAACTCACTGCTGGCCTTGCCTATACCTCCCTGCGCGCATGGCACATGACCGTGATCAGAAAACACTAGCACGGAGAAGTCAGGGGGTGTCTGACCCAGCAGTGACAGGGCTCACGTGTGCCCTAAGGGTTCCTTGGGACCCTTGAGACTATGCATAGGACATGTGGGTTTCATTTAAACACAGACATCAGGTTTGAGGCCAATTCAGGCAATCCACCCCCTCTACTCCTAGTCAGAAAGCAACCACTGCTCAGTTTTGGTAGATGAAATCTGGATTTTAAAAGCAAATCAGGTTTTGGAGTCAGTCGAATGAGTCATACAACTGATTCAAAGAATAGGGAAATGTTTAGCTGAAGTGAGTACAAATTGATAGCCTTTGGTCTTTTTAATGGTTACCCCGTTTGTATTCAATTAGAAATAAGTCTGCAATGATCAACGCCGATCTATCTGATGGCCAAGGTAAGTTTTTTTAAAGGCAGATAATAATGTATAAAAAAGTTATTGCTGAGTAATCTGTTTGGTTCAAAACATGAACCCCATGCAGACCCTGCAACAGACTTCCCTAATGATTACTTACAGTGGAAAATTGTTTTGTTAGTGTGCTATCTAGCTCTGTGCTCACATAAAAATGACAAATTATCTAAAATTTGCATTGGAGGAGGCTGGGTCAATAGATGTTTCAGGGGGCCCCACAGTGTGTGAAAACAGGTCTTGCATAACTGTACCCACTCATTCACTGGGTTGAAAGGTCAATTTACTTTTGTAGCTATGAGAAACATCCCAGTAATGTTACGCAAATAAAAAAAAACTACAAAAACCAGGCAATTTCCTTCCTTTCCAGACATATCCTAAGCCTCTAATAAACTAGAGGACTGGATAGAGCATATTGCTACACAAGGCTTCACAGAATGGTATGCAGTGTTTATCTGCTATTTTTTTTCAGAGGAATAGAAATGCAGGGCAAACGTATGTCTCTTTGTTTTATATATCAGCCTCAGAGTCATATAATCATTTTCAGATAAATCATTTTATTGAGTAAATTCCTAAATGGCTACATTTGGTAACTTCCAATCACTTATAATGAAACTGTGTTTGTATAAATGTATGGTGTAATATAACAACAAAACGCCACAGTTAATATTGTACGTAATATTTCAGCTGCTAAAATGCAATTCTCTTGGTCCACATACATGTTTAACCCACTATGAACCATTTAGCAGACATGCTTAATATATTTCTATAGGGATAACATATTTTTTATTAAAATTTCACTATGAATGTGATTATTCTCAATTTTTTTTTTCCAAAGCAATGGCCATTTGGTCTTCTTATGCAGTGGTTCTCAAATGGAGGTATGCGCACCCCTGGGGGTACCTGAAGGCACTCCAGGGGGTACCTGAGATTTTAAGCTATACATATATTTAAAAAGTAGAATCCATGCAAATACTTTAAAAACAATTATTTAATAAAACAGGGAAAATATAAGTTCATAAAATGAATTTTAATTCAGTAGGCTATTCAAATTATCCTAAAACCCAGAAACCAGGATGGAATTGTGTATCACCTGTCAATCACTGTCAAAACTCAAACGATGGAATTGTGTAATTCTTGTGAAAACACGGAGGGACAAGTGGCTTTTTTTCTCAACTAAAAATGCTTTGCGCTAGTTAGGGTGTACTTGGCTGAAAAAATATTTTATAGGGGATACATCACTGAAAAAAGGTTGAGAACCACTGTTCTAATGCGCTGTTCTATAATAACTAACTCATATAAAGTTAATCTTAATAAACAACATTTTATGAAAGCTTTCCATTGTAGCCTTTCTCAAGTGTAATAGCCCTGCCAGCACTAATTAATGCCAAGTACCGTTGTAAAAGCAATACTTTTTACGTTTCCTGCCAAATGCATTACAGAGAACCATATTCCTGAAATTGTAAACAGATGCTCTAGCCAGTGTTTGATTTGGAGAAGGTATGTTTTCTCTTGGGGGAGTTCATGAAATACAATAATGAAGAGAATAATAACATAATAAAACTAAGTCTGGGTCTAATATGGACTTAACACCAATGGCTACAATAAGCAATCATGCATGAACACACTTTGGAAGTCTAAGCGTTTAATTCAGCTGTAACTATGTTCTAGTGGTTCAGCGGTCACTTTGATATTGTAATAGAGGTACAGTAAGTCTGTTGAGCAAGTTCATCATATTAGTTGAAAGGCTTAACAGTTTTGTAGACTGCATTGGCAAATATGGTATTCATTCCTTAGTAAAGCTCTCTCCCCTCCTTGAGAATACTATATAATAAGAATAAATAGAACATGCTTGGTTCCAATTACTCTGGAGGTCTAGTAATTACTCTGCTTGATTGACAGGTATGGATCAGCACATATGCCACCAATGGAACTGTGTGATGTTTAGTATGGTTTTAATTTAGACTGTTTATCTGATACAAGAAAGTGCAGCCTCTACCTTTTTCAGATTTAACATATTGAGGAGTTGAGTGCTGTTACAAAGTGTTATATGTTTTAGCATTATATTGCCTCCCAGTTTTGCACACTTTATGACTTTCTCTGGACCCTTCTGGCAATTATTATAGTGCATTTAATAGGTCTTATGACATGGATGAAATATGCTGTTATTATGCCGATGTGCACTGCCTTTAATATGTGCCCGGCTATATTTTAAAGCATGGAACGTTATTAAAAACCCCACCTTTGTTGCCTTATAGTCCATATCTGATCTATTTATATTATAAACAACTGCCTAGTACCATAGGATGATAACCATGCATAAGGACAACACAGAAATTACACAACCTTTATGTATCTTTAATAAATTTACAGTGAAAAATGGCTATTCAACATGTGTATGCTTTTCTTTCGCATGTGCATGGAAATAAGCACAGAAAACCATCGAGGACCGATGTAATACAGACACAACAATTGACAATATAAAAGTCCTTTAGGTGCAGACAGCTATCAACCAGAGACATGGCTGAGGAAGAGGAAGGCCATGCCACGCAAAACAGAGAAGTGCCATAATGAGTAAGATACCAATGCAGAGATGTTGGGAATCAAAAGGACTCATGATGATTGAAGACAGAAGAGGGAGGAAAAGAAAGGAATTGAAAGGAGACATTTGGAGGAGAGGATGGTGATAGTTTGCTGCTTGACAGGGTTTGAAGGCCCTAGAGAGAGTTGCCTTAAACCCCCCACTCATATGAGAACAACAGAACATGTTGAAGCTGTGAATCACCTAATGTAAACAAATAAATAAGTCTCATTTTGAAATAAATCCTTCAGAAAAAAAAAAACTGGCCCAAGAAAAAAAAAAAAAAAAAAACAACACAATATATTTATATAATACGAAACAGCAACAAATGACCACATTGAAAAAAGAGGTATTCTGTGTTTCAACAATTCTGTGTGTGTGTGTGTGTATGTGATTGTGCATGAGGTGTGTGAGTGTGTGTGAGCAGTGTGTGTGTGTACTGTGTGTATGGTATGAGTGTGTATGATTGAGCACCAACTGATTTCATTCATAATCTGAGCCATCACACCAGAGCTACATCACGGCAGGATTTAGAGTGAACGGAATTTCAGATCAGGTAGGTCTGACTCCTTCCTGAGAGAATTTTCTTTACAAAATTCAATCTATTGACTTATGGTTTCCCAAGCCAGCAATAACTGTCTATGACTGTTAATGATTGAAACACACACCCTTCAAAAAGAGAACGCTGCAAAAACTCAACTATGTTAAAACACTGAATCTCACTTCAAACTTTGACGAGTTAATAAATATATGCACGAAAAACAACAAAAAAACTCACAGTGGATTGATTGGCGGAATTTGTTACATGTGATGCATCTAATAGCAGAATCAAGCAGCTGAAATCAATCTGTGCTGTACAACATGGCGCTAGGGAATGGAGTACACTGTTGTCATGGTGTCATGCTGAAAACAGCCTACACAACCCCCCTGACTACAGCAGTCATCCTACTGAGGGACATTTTCCACAATGAAATGATTAAATAATGGCAACAAAGGCCCCAGAGCCTCTGGGAACGCATGTTCTCACACTGGTAACATTAGTTAGTCTCTGTGTGTCTACATGTACTGCATGCTGTGCAAACTATTAATTATCTCCAGTTTGACAGTGGCAGAGGCCAAGGCTATTTATTTCCTATTTCTGTTATACATTACATTAAATAATAACTCTGTGGTTGATAATAAATATAAATTATTCTATCAATTAGTGCTGATTAGTGGATAGACTAGACTAGTACTCGTTTAGGCAGAAATGCTAAAACTGGAAGCTACTGTATGACATGTGTATGCAGTTGTGGGAAGAGGGAATTCCTCCATGTTTGTTTCATATTTCCTCTTAGATTTCATATTTTTTTCCTAAAGTTTTCACTGAGAACACAAAAATGATAAAACTGCTAATGCGCTACTCCATACTAACGGCTATGGCTTCAGATGATGAACAAGAGGTCTTACCAAGAGCACCAGTTAAAAATAATAACAATAAAAATTGGTAACACTTTACGGTAAGGGTACATGAATTATCATGAATTCATGCATGAATTAATTCATGAAAACTCCTGTTAATTCCTGATGATTCATGATATATTAAGGAATGAAGTAATACATAAATCATTAATTAATTCATGCATGAATTCATGATAATTCATGTACCCTTACCATAAAGTGTTACCAAAAAATTAAATAGTAAGCTCATGACATATAAACTTGTTCAACTTAAAAAAATAAAATAAAAAATAAAACTTCAGACTACATAAACATTGATCAAACTGTACACAAGATACACAATATAATATACAGAAAATCATCTGTTGCTGTTTCAACGGTAATAATATTAGAACTCTTATACACAAATATACACTTGTGTACTCAGATTACAGGGGAGATGGGGGCACCCATCACAACAGACGTTTACCTCACGCTTAACAAATTAAGATAAATATCGTTTGGATTACCCATCTGTTTACAGAAATACGTGGTTGGACAGAAGTGTCCTGCTAATTTATAGTTTTTTCATTTGGAGCCCTTGCAGGAGATTTGGAGATTGCTTACATGTGTTTCTAATGAATCCTGGTGGAGAGCAGCACTTAGTGTTTTTTTTTTTTTTTTTTGCTTTTTGTTTCTTCTCTAATTAACACCATGTCAGTGTCAAGGCTGCTTGGGTGGGCAGACGTCGCTGCTAGCACCCTGTTAGCACAGGAGGGGTACACACACTCATACTCGCACACACACACACACATACAGTAAGTACACACACACAGACCAACACTCACACACAACACACACTCAACGGATGGGCCAGAGGTACACTCCCTGTAATTAAGCACGAGCGATATGTACTTGTGCCATATGATGCACCACAGTGAAAGGGAGCCAAGGGAGGGGTGAGGGGTGGGGTTGATTTGGTAGGGGCTGGGATTGGACAGGGGGGGTTGAGTAAAGGAAAAGGAATACTATCGTACCGGCTTCCACAGTCTCCTGTGCCAGGAAACACTGCCCGGGCAGGGCTGCAGATTGCAGGGCTCCACGTCGGGCGGCTTGTCCAGCACGTCACAGTTGTGGTCATTCAACCGCTGGCCGCTGGGTCGCTGGCACACCACCAGGCGGGTGCGCCTGCCTCCTCCACACGTTTGCGTGCACTGAGAAAGAGAATACCGGAATTAGCGAAGAACACAACGGTGAACTATTAAGACAGATGGAGAGAGAGAGAGAGAGAGAGAGAGAGAGAGAGAGAGACAGAGAAAAAGCAGGATATAACCTAAAGCCGCAGGCATAAATGGGAAGACAATGTCAAAAAGCAAAGAACTGACATTACAGGAGAAAGAGTGAAAGATGGTGATGGAGACATGACAGAACAAGAGCCGAGCTTAGCACCACAGGCCTGGAGAAACAGACCAAAATGAAGCATGTGTGGATAGAGGGAAGCAGAGCAATGTACAAGATGGCGGAGAGAGAAAGCATGGGTAAGTAATGGGCAAGCAATACAACAGACTGACGCAGACCTGAAGGAAGAAAACAGATGGAACATGCAGTGCTGTGCAGACAACTATTGATGTGCACTTGAGGGAGCAAGAGGGAAAATACTTCACACAACTAAAGATACCGATAGTTTTACGTCAAATAATAAAACATTCTTTGTCCCATTTTCACTGTCAAAAACTGTTAAACACTTGAAACGACAACCCACATAAACACATTCCCTTTCTATTAGTTTTCCCAATTCAAAGGAATCTTTTATAAGCTCGTTTGACGCTTGGGTAACACTATCGTTGGCAAACTTCCTAATGAAACTGGCAAGAAAGAAGGACACCAAGTCCTTGGTCGGGCCTCTGGAGGTTTTGTGGCCCTACAGGTCTCACCTCGCCCCAGATGCCGTAGTTCCAGAGTGGACAGGGTCCGGAGTCGCATCGCTTGGACTCGTCCGGCTTCACGCGCTCATCGCAGTAGTTGGTGCTGCGGCCCTCAGCGTCCTGGCAGACCACCACCCGTCGCTGGAAACCGCCCTCACAGGTGCTGGAGCACTGAGTCACACACACACACACACACACACACTGTTACACATGATCCTGACATGCATTTTATGTGAAGCACTAAACCACTAAATCATTCATTCTAATTTATCGCTCCGTGTTCTTCTCAATGCTATTATTAACAGAAGACCGACGGTACAGAAAAATAAGACGACTAGCTCTACTAGTCTATTACTAGCTCTACTAGTCTATTACTAGCTCTACTAGTCTATGACTAGCTCTACTAGTCTATTACTAGCTCTACTAGTCTATGACTAGCTCTACTAGTCTATTACTAGCTCTACTAGTCTATGACTAGCTCTACTAGTCATTTTGACTAGCTCTACTAGTCTATGACTAGCTCTCTAGCTCTACTAGTCTATTACTAGCTCTACTAGTCTATGACTAGCTCTACTAGTCTATTACTAGCTCTACTAGTCTACGACTAGCTCTACTAGTCTATGACTAGCTCTACTAGTCTATGACTAGCTCTACTAGTCTATTACTAGCTCTACTAGTCTATGACTAGCTCTACTAGTCTATTACTAGCTCTACTAGTCTACGACTAGCTCTACTAGTCTATGACTAGCTCTACTAGTCTATTACTAGCTCTACTAGTCTACTAGTCTATGACTAGCTCTACTAGTCTATGACTAGCTCTACTAGTCTATTACTAGCTCTACTAGTCTACTAGTCTATGACTAGCTCTACTAGTCTATTACTAGCTCTACTAGTCTATGACTAGCTCTACTAGTCTATTACTAGCTCTACTAGTCTACTAGTCTATGACTAGCTCTACTAGTCTATTACTAGCTCTACTAGTCTATGACTAGCTCTACTAGTCTATTACTAGCTCTACTAGTCTACTAGTCTATGACTAGCTCTACTAGTCTATTACTAGCTCTACTAGTCTATGACTAGCTCTACTAGTCTATTACTAGCTCTACTAGTCTATGACTAGCTCTATTACTAGCTCTACTAGTCTATGACTAGCTCTACTAGTCTATTACTAGCTCTACTAGTCTATGACTAGCTCTACTAGTCTATTACTAGCTCTACTAGTCTATGACTAGCTCTACTAGTCTATTACTAGCTCTAACACACCAGAAAACCCTAAATCCATGATAAATCATACAGAAATCATCACATACTAAGGATACTTCCAAGCAGATTTATCTATGCAAACATGCACCTCAAGTTTTCCTCTCACCCACGCATGATGACCCAAACACACACTCCCATCAGCACACACACACACACACACACACACACACACACACACACACACACACACACACACACACACACACACACACACACACACACACACACTGCCTACTCACTGCCTTCATTTCTGTCTCCCTCTCTCTCTCTCACCCTCTCTCTCCCTGTCACTCTCTTTCTCTCTCTGTCTTACACACACACACACACACACACACACACACACACACACACACACACACACACACACACATTCACACACACACACACACACAGCTCTGCTTATGTCAGGGTATTCCCCTCCATCCACAGCGGATGCGGATGTGGATATGGATGAGAGGCAGTCTTTGTACAAGCCCCTGTCTCCGAGGCCAGCTTGGGAGCAGATGAAGCTGGAGACAGGCAGGCCGGCTGACTGATAGATGGAAACTATGAGAGGCTTTTTCTTCCTCGGAACGGCTCAGATGAGATGAGATAAGCAAACAAACAGGCAGCCTTGAAGAGCGCTTGCTTCGCTAACCAGAGCACTCTGCCTTCAATTACTAGTGTTTAGGAGTGAAAATGGTGTGAATCAGACCAAGTGTCTGACCAAGGTGAGCGGCAGTGTGTGGGGGTGGGGCTGTCTGTGTGTGTGTGTGTGTGTGTGTGTGTGTGTGTGTGTGTGTGTGTGTGTGTGTGTGTGTGTGTGTGTGTGTGTGTGTGTGTGTGTGTGTGTGTGTGTGTGTGTGTGTGTGTGTTATTATTATTATTATTATTATTATTATTATTATTATTATCTCACCACCTTAAATTTCCCCTTGGGGATCAATAAAGTATCTATCTATCTATCTATCCAGAAAGACCTACCGCTCCCCAGGGCCCCGTCCTCCACTGGTTGGCAGCCGAGGGGACGTTCCAGGCGCTGTGTCCGGGATGGTAGCCTGGGTCATGGGGCGAGTAGGGTGGGTTGTTGGAGCGCGGCTGATAGGCGGATGGGCAGGGGCTGGCCGCACACTCCTGCTCAGTACTGGGCCTCTCTTCCGGGTGGCAGAAGGACTCGTCCACCTGCTGGTGGTAGTTGCTGCACACCACCTGTCGGGTGGATTGACCGACTCCACATGTCACCGAGCACTGCCACACAGCACAGGAAAACGAAAAGTAGAGAACAAAAGATCAGTACATACATACATGTATGTAAGTTATGCATACAACAGTTATATGTAAGTTGTACTTATATTA
Source organism: Alosa alosa (assembly GCF_017589495.1). NCBI lineage: Eukaryota > Metazoa > Chordata > Actinopteri > Clupeiformes > Clupeidae > Alosa > Alosa alosa. The sequence goes on from NC_063199.1 coordinate 19,647,215, forward strand.
TGAACAGTGTCAGTTGCATGCATACATTAGTTCTGTACATGTTATACATCTAAAAGCACTATTTACTACTACAGCTACTACTACTACTACTACTACTACTACTACTATTACTACTACTTTTACTACTACTACTACTACTACTATTACTACTACTTTTACTACTACTACTACTACTACTACTACTACTACTACTACTACTACTACTACTAATAATAATAATAATAATAATAATAATAATAATAATACCATAATAATAATACTGATCATTGTTGTGTTGTGTTGTATGTGGCCTGTATAGGCCCATTTAAGCATACATACAGGAAACCACTACTACTACTACTACTAATTATAATAATAGAGTAATAATAATAATAATGATCATTGTTGTGTTGTGTTGTGTTGTGTTGTGTTGTGTGTGGCCCGTGTAGGCCCATTTGAGCATACATACAGGAGACCACTCCCCGGCCCTCCAGAGGCCACAGGGGCTGAAGCAGGTGGACGTCTCTGGTGGGCGGGGGAGGTGGGCGCAGTAGGACTCGTCTGCTACACCGCCCTGGGCGTCCCGGCAGCTCACATAGCGGGCACGCTTGCCTTTCCCACAGGAGACCGAACACTGACAAACACGACAAACACACACACATCATTTCTGGCACGCCACTTATTAACCTGGCAAAGCAGGGTGATAAAATCATCAGATGAATACCATCAACAAAACATCCGAGAGGAATTTTGTCTAGAATCGTTTAACACGGCCAGTGGCAGAAATGCTTGAAATGTCAGAAATGCTTCAGCGATGCTGGAGCACTCAATCACACACCTTCCAACTGTTTCTGAATGACAGGCCAATACCCATGTGTATGTGTGTGTATGTGTGTGTGTGTGTGTGTGTGTGTGTGTGTGTGTGTGTGTGTGTGTGTGTGTGTGTGTGTGTGTGTGTGTGTGGTAATGTGTGCCATTTATGTATCTAAACACCCTGAAGAGACCATGGTTTAATGTTTGCTGCCTGAAGCGCTTCCATGGGGGAAGTAGAAAGAGACACAGATGCTGAACGCAGAATACTTAATGCAATCACCAGAATAGCAGCGAGTAAACACCAAATCAAGGTATCAATGGCCTCCACTCCCCGGATGGGAGTTTTTCTGGGATTCTTTTGTGGATGTCATTACCAAAAGAAAACAAAAACACCCACATCATCAGTCAGACGTGCGGACTGATGTGGTGTCGTGTCACAGGCTGATGAAGGTGGGTACATCCCTGCAACTTTAAACCAATATCTAGGGCCAATCTGCTTCTCATTTGCAGGGTGAGTGTGTGTGTGTGTGTGTGTGTGTGTGTGTGTGTGTGTGTGTGTGTGTGTGTGTGTGTGTGTGTGTGTATGTGTGTGTGTGTGTGTGTGTGGGGGGGGAGCATGCTT